>NC_090272.1:48160000-48460000 GCF_040414725.1 Anabrus simplex | reverse complement strand
TGGATAAGGCTGGCCTCCCAGATCGACCAGCGTCTAGTGTTGAAACGTGACCCGCACGGAACTTGATGCACTATTCCACAAAGGTGGTTTTCGACAGACACGCTGCCCCAAACACAGTCGTCATTCTCCATGCCCACCGGTGTTTGTCCTTCGGCAGCCAAGTGCAGAATAACAGCAAGTAGATCCTGGTTGGACGCATTTGGTAATAACGTCACCATAGTTCACGTAGCCGCATTTAACGCAAGCACCTCGACACGACACGACAGCCACACTAATCTAGAGCTGGGAACGGAGCACTTGCTCCTATGATTGCAATCGGTAGTGCGAGTGCAGCGCTCCAGATCTGAGGAGAAAAGCAGCGAAAGTACAGTTGCTCACGAAGACATTTGCACACATGAACTCACTCTTGTTCAATGCCTTACGAGATCCACCTGTGATGAGGTTAAAATCCCGGAATCCACTCTGGACTGATCTACACTACTATAACAGATTCAGTGTAACAGCAGAATGGAGACAGCGCTGGGAGCAATGTCCACCCACCAACGCCTTTGTGATTAAAGCCCCAACGAAGAAAGTGCCAGGTTTCGATCTTCCTCGACATAAGTGGTCAAAACTCAAACGTTTCAGAACAGGCCACGGCAGATGCCGATATATGATGAAAAAGTGGGGATATTGTGAAAGTGCTGTGTGTGAATGTGGTGCTGAGAAGCAGACATTGCTTCATGTTGTTGAGAGTTGTCTACTGTCAGCATTTAAGGATGGTTTACGGGCTCTGCATTAATTGACACCAAGTGCAGTGGACTGGTTGTCGAAGCTGGACATTCTAGTTTAATTACTTCTATGTCCACTGTATATTTTTACACGTTATGCTTGTAAATGCCATATGATAATAATAATAATAATAATAATAATAATAATAATACCGAGCTCGATAGCTGCAGTCGCTTAAGTGCGGCCAGTATCCAGTATTCGGGAGATAGTAGCTTCGAACCCCACTGTCGGCAGCCCTGAAAATGGTTTTCCGTGGTTTCCCCATTTTCACACCAGGCAAATGCTGGGGCTGTACCTTAATTAAGGCCACGGCCACTTCCTTCCCACTCCTAGCCCTTTCCTGTCCCATAGTCGCCATAAGACCTATCTGTGTCGGTGTGACGTAAAGCAACTAGCAAAATAATAATAATAATAATAATAATAATAATAATAATAATAATAATAATAAATATATTATATCATATATTTATGACAAACATAGGAAAACACACGCATCTGTGGAATTAGTACTGAAACCTAAATTGTAATTCCACCCAAGATCACCGTTACAATATTGCCCACATTAAAGCATTTGAATTTCACCCAAGATAATTCAATCGGAGGATAACCAGAGGTATCCGGAGGAAGAACGAAAACGACTGCTCCCCTCCTACCGTTCCCAGCACTACACTAATCGCTTTGCCTGCATGTCCGTGCTTATAAATCAGCATCGGAGTCGCGCTACGTTGTATGTTCGTTGCTCCACAAAGGGAAACTTTTTAAAAAGTTGCTTTACGTCGCACTGATACAGATAAGTCTTATGGCGACGATGGGTCAGGAAAGGGCCAGGAGTGGCAAGGAAGCGACCGTGGACTTATTTAAGGTACAGTCCCAGCATTTGCCTGGTGTGAAAATGGGAAACCACGGAAAACCATATCCAGGGCTGCCGACAGTGGGGTTCGTACCCACTATCTCCCGAATACTGGATACTAGCCGCACTTAAGCGACTACAGCTATCGAGCTCGGTACGTAAACTTTTTTATCTCGCATTATAGTATATGATTTTGTTATTTATCAGATTATATTTAATATTATGTTCAGATGTAATATTGTTACGTCTGTCTGATGCAGTGAAACTTCGTCCTTGTGGTAGTCCAAAATGCCTGGAAAATCGTTGAGTTTCTCAATAGATATATACCTAGGCGTTAATATTCGGAGATGTGCATTGCGGCAACCACATTAACGAGGTTGTACGTAAAGTGTGAAGATCTCTTCATATGATGAGGGTATTTAGGGCTGCAATAAGGATGTTAACGAG
The DNA here is from genome assembly GCF_040414725.1 of Anabrus simplex. Lineage (NCBI taxonomy): Eukaryota > Metazoa > Arthropoda > Insecta > Orthoptera > Tettigoniidae > Anabrus > Anabrus simplex. The sequence goes on along the minus strand of NC_090272.1, from coordinate 48,457,932 downwards.
AGGGCGTGTAAAACTCCAATTAGAGTATGTTTCCAGTGGATAGGACGCTCACCATGATTATTTGATTCAATGCGAAGGAAAGTAGCACGATTTGTTCTGGATGATTCCCAACAAAAGAGTAGCGTTACAAAAATATTTCGAACTTTGAGCTGGGAAGACTAGGGAGTAAGGAGACGAACTGCTCGACTACGCGGTATGTTCCGAGCAGCCAGTGAAGAGATGGCGTGGGATGACACTGTTAGACGAATAAACTTGAATGGAGTTTTTAAAAGTAAGAAAGATCACAACATGAAGCAGGAATTCAAGCGGACAAATTAGGGCAACTATTCGTTCATAGGATAAGGAATTAGGAATTGGAGTACTGAAATTTACCAAGGGAGATGTTCGATAAATTTGCAACTTGCAGGAAGCAATTTGCCACCTGAACGATAGTCTTAAATGCAGGCCAGTGGTGACTGAATACAGAGAACAATCCGATCAGTGCCTAAGCAACTGCTTTATATACACTGGAAAATGTTTCTGAAGGTATGCTTTTATGTACATTAAATTTAAGTGCGGGAAGTACTGTAAGTACAGTATCGTAACGTTATATTTTTCACACATGGTACATACCGTAAACATGAAAGTCGATATATTGAAAATCCACAACCTGTTTCCAGACATTCGACCGGGTCAGGAATGGAATGAATGAAGCCTCATCTAGCGGCGAGGATAGGAACTGTGCCGGTTGCCGAAACCTGTCGCACTCCTCTGCGGCAATTATTATGAATAAAAGATAAAATGAAATGATATTGGAGAGTGTTGCTGGAATGAAAGATGGCAGGGAAAACCGGAGTACCCGGAGAAAAACCTGTCCCACCTCCGCTTTGTCCAGCACAAATATCACATGGAGTGACCGGGATTTCAACCACGGAACCCAGCGGTGAGAGGCCGGTGCGCTTCCACCTGAGCCACGGAGGCTCTAGTCGATACAGTAAGTTTATGCGAGAAAAAAGACACATTACTCACGATCTTAACAAACAGCGAATATACATGTCTTGATATAAAATGAGAACCAGTTTTCAAGGGAACATATTACAAATTACTGTTTGTCCTTAACATGGACACTATTACGTACGGCCTGCAAACGCCCACCCATGGACACTCTTCAACGCCGATGACATGATTTGGCGGATGCACGACGTGACAGCGTCGAGGAGAACATGTGGCAATGGAAATAACGGCTTGGCGGATTTGGGCTTCGACTCAAGCTCAAGATTCCCCTGTGGGTGGGAGCGGTGCTCCAGCTTGCCGTAACAGGCGACTAAAAAGGACCTCCAGGGGCTCAGTTTTAAAGCGTAGATTGGCAACCACGGGGCCCTTACCTGAATCCTACAATAGCTTCCACTTACTTGTGCCAGGCTCCTCGCTTTCATCTATCCTATCCGACCTCCCTTGGTCAACACCACTTCTTTTCCGACCCCGAAGGTATTACAGTATTCGAGGGCTAGGAAGTCTTTCAATTTCATGCCCGTCGTGGCCCTTGATTTTTCCTTTTGGTAGAGAAAAGGCGAAGAAGAATTCAAGTTAGCAATTGTAATTTGAATTCGATATGCTTTTTTGTCTTTGAAATTGGTTGCGCACAACATTTAAAAATTTAACATATGTCGCTTCGAGTGTTTAGTCGAGAAGAGCCAGCCATCATTTAGCATGTCTCTGGAGAAGGCGCGCTACCGTAGTGAAAGTTAACTCCTACATGGAGTGGAGCAGGCCAGGCAGGCAATGCCAATTACAGTCTCCACGCTAGCAATCGAGAATTACATAACCAGAGGTAATGAAATTCTGCCACCCATTAGCAGCAGCCGTCGTACAGTAACTGTTCGCTCTCGATGGATTTTAGCGTTAACTGCATCTTTAGCAAACATGACTTCCACTCCGAGGCGGTCAATATTAACTGGGGATAAAACTATGTTTACTTTCCCAAGAACATTATTATTAGCAAACCATTTCTCTACTTTTGAAAAGAAAATGTGCACTGACTGTCCAACAGTGATTACGACGTAAGAGAATAATATCTTATTAGATTTTTAAATTTTTATTTATGCTTTCCCAGCCCGGAATATTAAAGAGCGGCAGCAGCTCCTTATTAGCTAATGAACTGTAGCTTTACTAATTACTTATAACTCAAAAACACTTTTTTCTTTCAAACTGTTGGACCTTTAAACGAAACGGGGGAATTAAACTGACGGTGTTCAGGGCGGCACAGAACGGGCTGTAATGATCATAGGAGTCTGAAATTTCGTAGATATGGTAACTAAGCAATGCGCTCGCGAATTATGCAACAAAACACGGCCGACTTGATGCTTCGCTCTAGCCACGGTTAAGGCTTGGTTTCTCAGAACTGACGCATGCGAGGTGCGAGGTGCGAGGCCGACGTTGCGACCTTTCATCCCAATGACGCTGCGAGGCTCGTGGTTTCCCAGGCTACGAAGCGGATCAGTTGCCGAGCACATGTCTCGCAGCCTGTGCGCTACTGTTGGAAGAGGAAGCGGATTATGTGTCAGTACTGGAGGGTTTTCTTCACCCCTATAGCAGTATCAATGGAAACTGTTAATGATCTTGTGATGTCAGCCTGTATCGTCCACAACCATCTCCGGAATGAGCGAATTCCTTGCCCAAATTAACACTTTATTGGCTATTTGGAATTAACAGAAGAAAACATGATTCCTCTGGCAGCTGACAACGGAGGTAATTCTATACATGATGCTTTCATGATAAGAGACAGCTTCAAGAAATATTTTTGTAGCAGGGAGAGAGAATCGATATGACAAAGAGAATATGCTAACAGGGTGGAGTGAAAGTGTCTTTTAACGGGCAAACATGTATTTGTTTACCTATAGTTTACTTTTTCTGTGACCCAATTAGCATAATGACGGAATGAACATCGTTATTAAAATAAAACACGTGATTTTATTAAATGAACAATACTGAACTCAAATTTTGTAAAATTATATATATCGGCATATTTGATATTAAAGTAATGGATTTATTGGTTGATATATCATTTCTAAATCTGTTAATTATTTAATTTGAAACTGAACTCATTATATTTGTTATAAGTAACATCAATAATAATAATAATAATAATAATAATAATAATAATAATAATAATAATAATAATAATAATAATAATAGACACCCTACCACCGATCCACAGAGACAGCTACCACATCAATGAAAAAACAAAGAATCCCAAGAACGGAGGTTCCAAATGACAGTAAATTAATATTAATCGTCTGGTACCTCCCGTTTTTGGAGTTTCTATTTTTACGAACTCTTTCCTTCTCAAGACCATCGTATAATACATAAAACTAGCAACATTTATTAGCTGTTCTATCCAACTTCAGTGATATCATTTTCCATAAGTTGTCTTTCACAACGTTGTTTTTGTAGCTCTTGTGTTGTAAGTTATACAACACTGGGTGTATTCGAACTTCTTTAATCAGTTCCTCGTCCACTTCGTCCGTAAAGCTCATCGTTTTGCTTAAAACAGTAAAAACAAGAATAGAAACAATATCGCCTCGCACTGCTGTCGCCTCGCACAAATCTGGCCGGACGAATCAGTGCGCGGTGACGCTGCGAGGTCTCACTGCAAGGTTGCGCACACTGCGCACCGCGCAGCTTGAGAAACCACTTGCATAAGCTCGTGTAGTCTGGATTTGTGCGAGGCGGGCCTCGCACCTCGCACCTCGCATGCGTCGGTTCTGAGAAACCAAGCCTTAACTAGACTAGACGGTAGGGGTCACGCGCAGGCTGGCTTTGGCTGATGACGTCATCGGGTCTCCTCTGGCCGGCTTGCAGTGAACGCGACCCATTGTATTTGTGCGTTTCTGTTAATGATTTGCTTGTTTTTATTTAACCATTTGCTTAATATTTTTCAATTTCGTCAAATGTAATTGCCGGTTGTTATGTGTAGATAATTATGTTGTAATTTATTTGAGTATTTTTCAGAAGATTACGAGTAATATAATGACCCTGTGTTAACGAACTATTCCAGTAGCTTTCTCAGTATTAAATTATCTTTCGCCTCGCAAATAAAGTATTTACGGTTCGGTTTTCGTATTTTCTATCCATCCAGTGATTTTAGAACGATTTTATACATAGCCCCTGAAGAAACGTCAACCTCTTCCACCATATCAGGGGTCGCTCTTTTTTTGGAGGGAAAGAGGCTTCCACAGGCTTAGGCCATATATACCTGTGGTACGGAGAAAACCCTCACAGTCAGAAAATGCGATCAAAAGTTCAATATTTAAAAGCACCTAATAAATACACCCAATTTTTATGATGGTGCTAAAACTGCATACATATTTACATTATATAGGTACCACACAAAATATTTACATCTAGATGTTATTTCGTTGTTTTACATTATTTAAAATCAGTCTATCCAACAACTTTCTTAACTTTTTTCACACTTTTCCTTTTTTCATTACGAGTTCGTTTACACCTCTTGTAAGAATTCATGTGCCTAAGTTTATTTATGTTTTTCATCCTTATGAAGGTTCTGGTTCTAACAAAACCTGAAACAACAAAATCTTCAAGATCAGGATATTTTTTCTTAATTTTTTCATTTAACAATCTAAAAACTCCTGGACATTTCATAATGTAGTTTCCATGGAAGGCACTAAATTCATTTTCCATTTTAATAATAGAATTAATGCACTCATCCGCGGGTTTCATTAAGGTAAGGTAAGGGTTATTCTGCCCGAAGGCAGGTCCGAACCTCCACAGAGGTGTTCATGAGTCATGTATATATCCCAGCCTGATGAGATGAGCTTGTTGTTGTATTATGAAAATTTGGTGACTCATGGAATATACCCCAGAGTTTGTTATTGTCTTGGGAGGAAGAAGTAGTTCAGGGCTTGGTCTTGACTTGAGATCACTCATGATTGGCTGGCAAGCACCAATCCGGACGTATCGTCTGAGAGGAGGGGGATGTTTATGTCTATAAAGGTTGATCATACGGCGGACACCTGGGACATTATGAGAAACATTGTAAGGGTGATTGTAAAGGTGATTGTAAAGGAACGAGAAGGAAGATAACTACAAGTAGTAACACTGTATGAGAGAACTACAACTGACGCACTGTACGGGAAGGAAGTGGTGCTGATACACGGTACTGGAGTGACACGGCTTCAATGGACTGGACTTCAAACGTTCGTGGAGCGTAGTCTTGTTATGTTCGTGGAAAGTGGCTGATTGTGGAGAGTGCTTGCGCATTAAGTATTGTAGCACTTGTGGCGGCCTAGCATTATATGTTGGTGAAAGCTATCTCAGACTTTCCATAAATTTATATGTTGAGGATCGACAGACGTGTGTATAAATCTTTACAACAAGTGTTAAAATATGTGAACACAGTAGTACAAGGCACAGTATCTGTGTGATGTGATAACTGCCGATTATGAGAATCGGTAAGTCGAATTGATATAGAGACAGTGAAGGGTATTTATCTTCATACATGTACATTGTTCATCGGACTATCCACAAATGGTAGCTTAGTTCTCACTTTCGTTTCCCCACGGTTTTCATTATTGTTGTTGTTGTAAATATGGAGTCTTCCAGCAATATTTTATGTGTGTATTATATGTATAATGTTGTATATTGATGAGGTGCTCATGCACGGAATTTGTTAAGAATATAGTTAGCTATTTTAGAATCAGTGTTATTGATGAACCTAGGTGCAGCTCCTACCTAATTAGTCGTTTTCAGGAGATTAGGTAAGGCCTGCAGCAGATGTACCAGTACGCAGCATTATGTACACGCCCTGGGATATAAAGTTTATCATGCTCTTATCTAAATTCGAGGGATCCATTATGGTGAACTCTGGCGCCCATACTACGGACATTTCGGTTAATTATGCTTATTAATTTTATTAAGTTTTTGAGTAATTTTATTTATATATTTTTATTCATGATTTTATTTATTATTATAAAAAAAAGTTACAAAGAGTATTGGCAACCACTGCGTGTGGTACTGGTTTCACTTCTTCTTACACGGCTCCTCACATTCAATTTTCCTTGTAATCTCTTGTTTTCCTCCGATCTCGACTGTATTAGGATTGCCAGACGTAAGCAGGCCAGTCCCTTCCTAACCCTTTCTTTTCATTTGCTGATACCTTATTCTTCGAAGGACTGGAACATCCTTTTATCTCTCTTCACCTTCACAACGGAAGGGGTATGGGCATTCTCCTCTATATTTTAAACAAGGTAGAAGGTCTGTTATGAAACCCCAAATTCTGAATTAACGCTTTCTATTAATAGTATAATGGCTCAATGGCTAAATGGTTAGCGTGTTGGCCTTTGGTCCAGCGGGTCTCAGGTTCGATTCCCGGCCGGGTCGGGGATTGGTTAATTTCGATTGGCTTGGGGCTGGATGTTTGTGCCATCTTCATTATTAGATCGCATCATAGGTAGGGCTCCATCCTCATTAACTTCAGGTACACAATAAATTCCAGAATGTGCTTGAAGCTCAGAGCTACAATTTCAAAGGAGCACCATTGTTCCACTCAATTAATACTCCAGAGGAATACTCTCCAAAACTTATTACAATCAAGACTCTCCAAGGCACAATCTAAATTTTACATTTGATCAAATACAAACTGTTTTCACTGCCTTACTCGCTCGACAGTTTAAGTTACACTTATTGAAAATAGTTAAACTTTAACAGAGGCAATAAGTGTCCATTCCACATGGCCTTAGTCAACTAAAATGCTAGGAGACGAACACTTGCACTTCTTTGAAAGACACTTGAAAGCTCTTGAAAACCCTATATGGGCTTATGGCCCGAAGTTACAGTAGCTAAGCCTATACTACGGAGGTAACTAGATTGAGAAAAAATATTGAGTTCCAAGAGAAGAGATAAATTTTACATTTTACAAAATCATAGTCAACCCAATACCAAGTTGAATGGGAATTAAAAGACGGTTAACACTCTTTGTTCCCTAAGTTAGACTTGTTTGAAAATGTACATTGAAAAGACAGATCTACATTAAGAAAGAATTATGAAACCTTCCCCTCAAGGCAGCTTTCTGAGACTATCACATGATTAAAAGATGTCTGCCATTACCTTGAGCTGGTGGACCTTCCGATGACGGGCGAGGCTTGCCCCCTGTCTCCAAAACACACTCTAAACCTCTTGACTGGAGCGATGGAAAGACAACATGACCCCAAAAGATCCCAGCTTTTATAGCGGAGAGGAAGGTTCCAGAACTCTCTGGGCCGAAGCCCTGAATACACCCCAAATTCTTATTGGCTAATGTAATAAATATCCAAAATTTGTGACTGGTGGAAAATTTTGATTAAAAGGAAGGGATAGCAGTGCTAGTAACCTAAGAACACAAAAAGGAATCTACTAACATTACAGTTTCTTAAACTTAGAAACTAAAAATTTCTTTGAAGATTAATTGTCTAACTTCCCATCAGAGAGGGCACATGAGTTGACAGTAGAGACATCTGAAGATAAAGTTAAAAACTTCTTTTGATATACGGTTCACTGTTCATATAACAGATGGCCTCTAAAGGGCGCTCAGTTTGAATGTACTGAGTAGGTATACCTCCGGTACAATTATTATTATTATAATTATTATTATAATACAAGGTGATCTTAATTCTGAAAAGGCCGAAAGCCTTCTGGTTTATTGTGAAGAACAACAGAAAACTTTAAAGTAAAGTATGGGAACTGAGCAATACAACGAACTGAATCTTTACTCGAAATGTTTGAGACAACAAATTTTTCCTACACTTCGTCTAATACAGTATTCGAAACATATGTTCATTAGTTTGTGTGTTATGAAGTCTTGATGTACTTCGTTCACAGCTGGATAGCTTTGCCTGCTAACCAGGCACAAGCATCGGAGTTTACACTCAGTGAGCTGAAACCCCTAATCATATAGAGATCTCCACCACGTTAAGCAAGGCCCAGAGTGGGTCATTGCCACAATCCAGTTACTACGTTCTGAAAACAGAATCACTTAAGATGATGTCCAAGTACAAATTAATGGATGAAGATGCTACCCAATCTGCCTTACCTCGCACCGACACACAGGTCTTATGGTGACCATGAGATAGGAAAGGGCTAGGAGTGGGAAGGAAGCAAGTACAACAAGGCAATTTGTACTGTACTTTACCCAGTTGTTGGTCTTGGAAAGAAGCCCCAGCATTTGCACTGTATACCATGTTCAGGGCTGCCGACATTGGGGTTCGAACCCACTATCTCCCGAATGCAAGCACACTGCTGCGCGCCTCTAACCGCACGGCCAACTCACTTGTTGTGTAGCATTTCTTGAGCGGTATCAGGAACATCATGCTGCAACTCTGGTATCTCGTCAAATTTCCCTTATTTCCGTGTATGATTTTTTTCATTGTACTCTGCCGTGGTACTGCAATTGTAATCTCTCATTGTTTGTAAAAGAGCGTACTTATCAGTTACGGAGTGAAATGAAATGTCGTATGGCTTTTAGTGCCGGGATATCCCAGGACGGGTTCGGCTCGCCAGGTGCAGGTCTTTCTATTTTTTGACTCCCGTAGGCGACCTGCGCGTCGTGATGAAGATGAAATGATGATGACAACAACATATACACCCATCCCCCGTGCCATTGGAATTAACCAATTAAGGTTAAAATCCCCGACCCGGCCGGGAATCGAACCCTGGACCCTCAGAACCGAAGGCCAGTACGCTGACCGTTCAGCCAACGAGTCGGACACTTACGGAGTAATACGTTTCCTCTGACCTTATTCCTAAGAGCAGCTGATCGGTACTGTGGACAGAACCCACTTTAGCGCTGCCTGGCGGGGCGCGCTTGAACTCGATGAGTCCTAACACTTGTTCTTCTATTCGTCATGTTTTAACATTAGGCCTACTCTCCGTCGATCGTACTCTTCCAATACACTCAAGCGACGACAACCACGACGAGCACTACTACTGCTCACAAACTCATATATTAACTGCTACTGTCCATCTCCACTATATACTGCCTCACTCGCGTCACTCTTCTTTATATCGCAAGTGATAAAGTACTGGAATCTTCGGGACGCGGCTAGAGAAAGGACTTCTCTTTTCGTGTTCCAGAAGGCCCACGAGGAAGCCAGACGGAAGCACAATACAAGGAGAGGCCGTTCAAGTCCACAGGCCAGCTGGGAGGCCTCCGGTCTGAATCGCTCATGTCTTCCAGGACCACCACAGGGGTTGGTCACTCGAGCACGTAACAGTATTCTACATCAAAGACATCATCTCCTTCACCAGCAGAAACTTTGTTCCATCTCGCAACACTTGAGGAAACGTGTCTCAACAACGTGTAAATCATCATAATTGGTCAACAGATTCGATAACATGGCATGTACACCGTATAAGTGATAGTGGACTTCCTCGACAAATCTTCCGTGGTGAACTTTGCTTTCGCACAAGTCCCAGAGAAACATCTTTGACACTTTATAAAGACCAGCTTAAAGAAACGGTGAAGACGACAAACATAAACCCTCAAACCTGAGATGAATGGTATGAACAAGAGATGAAGAGATCAAAAGACAATTATACAAGCTTCGCTAAATTCAAGCATAAAGTGTAATTTGTGTGAGCGCATATTTTATGGGAGAACTGATGTGCTTTATTCACCAGAAGTGTGTACGGGGAGCTAACGAGTCCTGTACTACTACTCTCCTTGCACCAAGGAAGCCGAACGTGTCCTCGGACACTCCCGGCATTAAAAGTCCAGTTATCTAGGGTCGGCAGTAAGATGTTTAAAAAAACCCACACAGTGCATCTATGGTGGTAGACAGGGTGGTGTTTTTCAAGTAAATGAAGATATTTACGAGGGTAATCCTATTATTTTATTAATACAAGGACCGTGCATTTCTACATTTACATCATTCGGTCCCTTAGTTTTTGACTACTAATTGAAACTAGTGTACAAATTCAAACAAAATCAATCAATCAATCAATCAATCAATCAATCAATCAATCAATCAATCAATCAATCAACCGATCCATCACTACTGATCGGCAATTAGGGATGTGCCAGAGTGGCAGATTTCTTATCGGTTGTTCACCTAGTCTTTCCTTAAATGATCAATTAAGTTGATAATTTATCAAACATCTCCCTTGGTAGTTTGTGCCAATCCCTAATTACTATTCCTATAAACAAGTATTTGTCCCAATTTGTCCTCTTGAATTCCAACTTTATCTTAATAATAATGCTATTGGTTTTACGCCCACTAACTACATTGCTGTGGTTTACAGAGACGCCGAGGTGCCAGAATTTTGTCCCGCAGGAGATCTTTTACGTATTACTAAATCTACCGCCACGAGACTGCCGTATGTGAGCACATTCAAATACCATCGGAATGAGCCAGGATCGAACCTGTCAATTTGGGCCCAGAAAGCCAGATGACAATTAACAATTAACCTCAGCACTGAAAGCCGAACTCTTAAATTTAATAACTTACTTTCTAAAAGGCAAAAAAACATGGGCCCACTTCATACACCTGTGGTGCACTTTAAATCACGCCATCTCTCTCTATCTGGAACAGTAATCCGGAGTTAAGCTGACATCGTCCTGCGTGACAGGCATTTCCACACGGACAAATTGTTTTTCAACGTCGAGATCGGCAGCTCAGGAGGGGCTGGAAAGATATAATTAGGGCCTTTGAACTTTATTTTAGGGGAGTCCAGATCACAGTGTCTAAAACCAGCCTACAGTAATCGATCCACTAAGCCAACTGAAAGACCAAAAATAAACGACCACAGTCCTTGTCCTTCTGCTTACAAGAACCGATACCGGCTCCGATGTCGGTGGAATTTCTAAGTTTTTAAATGCTCGGGTACTGGGTGTTTATGCTGTCCCCAGCATTCCTACAACTCACACAGCACGCACGACATTACCTCCCACGATCTCAACACTCAGTTCTACGAGCCACGTCGGAGGCTGCCAAAAGCCACCTTTCAAAAAAGTGAACACTTGAAAACTAAATAGTCAATTTAAATTTTTTTTCGTAAATGGCTTAAGTATAATATTTGTAGTTACCAAGTAATAAAAATTGAATTTTACTAAATTTAAACTAGCGAAAGATGTAGTTCTGCTCTTAAAATGACAGAAGCGAACAACGCTCCTCCAGACGCTGACAAGTGCTGAAAGAATCTGTTTTTCGGTCAGATGACCAGGTGTCACGTCGATGCATATTAGATTTATTTTTGGTTTTAGTAATTCACAGTGACATTTTTATAAGGAAAAAAGGTGGCGGTACAGACCCAACCTTCCTCATAAACTAAATCTCACACCTTATTCATATCTCCAGATGTACCATGGTCTTCACTTCCAAAGGTAGGTACTAATTTTACAACTGGCCCACTCTGAAGAATGTTTCACTTCCATCTCTTTTTCTGGTCCTAAACTTGTAAAATCTTGGCACGCCTTACAACGTAGCATTTTATTTTCCGCATAAAGCCACCCGTTTCTCCGGAAGAAGTCATGTCCAACAATCGGGCCTATCATGGTCAGAACTGTTTACCTCTTGAACTGCAGGAAATCCACTGGTACTTGCGATGTTTTCTTTACATTCACTCAATTCGCTGTTCACAAGTTTAGGAGATACTTCAAAAGCATCAACATGCTTTCTTCCATTCCACACCGGTACAAAATGATTAACGTGCACCCTTTACTCCTACTAAATAACTATGGACTCGCTTGTCTCTGCAGCAAAAACAAGTGTTTTACGCTTTTCGAATTATTTAACAACAACGAAAGTAGTTGAATTTAAACATGCATTAACTATTTTCCAAGCTGAACTGTGGGCGATCAAATCTGCGATCGAATGGTGCAAATCAACCAACAAGAAATCTCGGTTATTAAATAACTCGAAAGCTGCGTTGAATGCGATAAATAACAAATATGCTATGAATCCAATAGCTGTAGCTATTAGAACCACAGCTAAATAAAGTCCGAACATCTGTTTTGACCGGATTCACGGTCATTGTGGAATATCTGGAAACAAGAAAGCTGATCTTCTGGCAAAAGCAGCAGCTACATCTAATTTGGAAATTACTTATGATAAAACGTCGCCTAGCTACGCTAAAAACATCATAAAGAAGCAAGTAATCCATCAATGGAACAACATTTGGACTTCTTCCACTAGAGGCCAAGTCACCAGACAAATATTCTTTCCAGAGGTTTTCAACTGCCAGCAAAGTAACGTGTTTGTGCCAAGCTTTAAAATAACTCAATTTTTGACTGGTCATGGCAAATTCGGTTATTATTTTCATCGACTTGGAATCAATCGTCCTGATGGCTACATGTGTGTCTGTCGATCTTCACAAACAGTGGACCACTTACTGTTTGAATGTGCTGCATATGAAAGAAGAAGGCATGACTTGAACTCTCACTTAAATTATTGCAACACTGCATTATCAAAACCCCTATATCATTTGTTTAAGAAGCTATGCTGTTACAATATTAACTTCATTCACTTGATTTTCCGCCGATTACATACATGAATTCATTTTCATTGTAAAATTGAATATGCATTTTAACTATAACCCTAGCATACTATGTAAAATAGAGTTCAAAACTGTTCAGATATTCAATACTAAATTATTATTATTATTATTATTATTATTATTATTATTATTATTATTATTATTATTATTATTATTATTATTATAACCCCAGACAAACTATGACGGTCAGCTATTTCCTAGTCGTTTGCTGGTACATTTGTATTAACGGCAATACGGACGCCGTCAGTTTGTCCTTGACAAAAACAGTTTGCTTGCTGAAGGATGAGAAAATCTACTCGTTACTCTATTATATTTCAGTAGCCAAAACTGTGGAAGCACAAGAAACAGCCTGACGAGGATTGTCAGTTTCTTTCTCTTTAACTCCGAACTGACGACACGTAATGGTTAATAGGACAAAAATGGTAATTTTACATCGGCACTTTACAAAAACTTCAATCCTGTGCTCGTACGCATCATATGTATGGAAACGTAACAAAAGCCGACAAACAAGCTTGATTTTAAGTCGTAAGCCAACACTTCTGAGGAAATGTGATAGGAATATTCCGAATAACATCCAATTCGTTGTGTTTGTTTGTTTGTTTGTTTGTTTGTTTGTTTGTTTGTTTGTTTGCTTCGAGAAAAAAATGTCGGTACTGCATACCGTTACGTTTCACAAAAAAAAAAAAAAAAAAAAAAAAACCACCACGGGATATCCATGTTTCGAAGATAGCAGCGTCCTACCACTGGGAGCCGAAGAGTTAAAAGTTTCGCGCCTAGCATACACATAAACTGCGTTCTGATCAGGCGTGGTTTCGACATAAATGTCTTATGACTGAGGGTCATCTAAAAATGTGCGTTACGGAAATTAGTGTGACAAATGTAACCCTAGCAACCGTGCACGCTGTGATGTAACGTACAGATGGATGGCCAGACAATGTTACCTAGCAACCGCGCAGGCTATGTCTTTTGGCTAGTGGTCACCCGCAATTGGAGCCGTTCATGGATGACCATGACCGAGACACATATTTATGATCATTTGATTTTCGCAAAGGAACAAGTGGTTTCTTTTATCCGAACGGGCATGTACACGCACAAAACTAACCGGTCTTGGTTCCGTGAAACCCCACGACTAATTCATGTAACTCCACCAAAATTGGTGTTTCTGACGCCTTTAATGTAACAAGAATAAAAGGGCCGATTCTCTTTTCAAGAAACGATCAATTCTGACCGTTATACTGAGTCGGTCCTCAGCGGATTGTTTTACAACTGGCTGAGGAGAAAAACGCACTTGGGTACTTTCAACAAAATGGGGCTACAGTTCGAACAGAGTGTAACTCAATGGCTGCGGTGCGTGAAGTTTTTGGGGAACGAGTAATTAGTACAGATTTATGGCCAGACCGCAGTCCCGACTTAACGCCCTGCCACTATTATTTGTGGGGTGGTTTAAAGGATAAGGTATATAAAAGTAATCCGCACACAATAGAAGAACTCAAATACGCAATCCGTAGTGAAATTCTTAAAATTGCAGAGGGCGGTCGGCGGATGCAGAGTGGGTCTCCCACGGCTGATCCGCGGTCCGGCAGCTCTGCACTCCGACCGACCAACCGAGCAGAGGAGCAGTGGCCTTGGCTCTGCCATGGCTCTACGCCTCTGTATACGGGAGACGGAGAGGGACTGGTTCCCACCGTCGGCAGTCCTGAGAATGGTCTTCCGTGGTTTTCCATTCTCCTGTACTAAGGCGAATGCCAGTACAGTTCTTAATAAAGGCCACGATCGCCAACCCCCTCCGAACATCATCTTCACCGTTCCAAATCTCCTGGCCTGAGTAGCGGTGTTCCCTTTACCCTTCAGGGACGGAATGAAAACTTTAGATAGGTAGATAGATAGATAGATAGATAGATAGATAGACTGCAAAGAAGGGAGGTGGTAACGCCGGTTGCAGAGTAGGTTTCGGCCTACAATTGGCCACGGCTGGTCCGGTGTCCGACAGCTCTGCACTCCGATCGACCAACTGAGCAGAGGAGAGGTGGCCACGGCTCTACCGTGGCTCTATGCCTCTGTATTCGGCAGATGGAGAGGGTCTGGTCCCCACCGTCGGCTGTTCTGAGAATAGTTTTCCGTGGTTTTCAATTCTCGTGCATTAAGGCGAATGCTCAGACAATTCCTAGTACAGGCACGGCCAACCCTAACTCAAATCATAATCTCAAATCTCCTTGGCCAGACAGAAGGCGTTTCCATCTAAGAGGCCCGCCGTACCCCTTCAGGGAATGGAAAGAAAACTTTTCAGTAGTTGCAACGGGTAAATAAACAAGAATATAATTTCACACTACAACACATGTCTGCATACTAATGGGGATCATCTCCAGCATTTGCTGTAATGTGGTTAAGTAGTTTTTTGTGTTTTTTAAATATCATTATTCCATTGCAGCGGATGATTTTTCCACGGGAAGACGCGCAGCTGTGTCGGCCGCAGCGCTTGCGATATCCGGCAGTTGTGCCAGAGACCTGAAGACGTTAGCAAGTATCACCCTGTACGTGTAGTGAAGCGCAGCGGTACGGCTAGTTCTTTACAGCTCAAACAACCTGATCTTCTAAATGTATAAGATTTTCCTCTTTTGCATAAAAGCAATATTTCTCCACGAACATGGTGTACTTCCCAGAAGCCTAGAATAAGGGAAAAGACTAACAAATAGACCGGATTGAATGCACGCGAGAAGCAAAATTCCTTTGTGAATTGCCCATCCCGACGAACATCTGCAACCTGTTAAACGCGCGGCAACGCTCCGAGAATAACAATTCGCAGAAAGCCTGTCTACTTCATTGCGACAGATATGAAACATGTTGCGGTCGAACAAAATTCAATTTATTGTAAATGCATGGCGCACTTCCTCCACGCTCTGACCTGGAAAAAAATATTTTTAGACTCAACCGCTGTATGACGCATCATCAGAACAACGAAATAACATCCATCACATTTGTAATGCCTTGCTACTATCAACACCATCTACCGTAACTTGCGGTGTTCTTCAAGAGGACTGGAAATGTCAGAACTTGAATTATACTCACTTTCCTCGTTTTTTTTTTTTTTTTTTGTTACTATACACTACACTGAAAATAACTCCTTTATAAAATAAGTTTACGTTTCGCATGAGACCAAACCAAGAACTATACCAACAATTTGAAAACATCTTCACAACAATGAAAAAGAGGAGATTGACGTTCTACAGACATATTAAAAGGATCGGATCTGAGAGACTCGCCAACTGGATCCTCACCTTCCAGGAGAACAGGAAGACACAAGTCCCATGAGGAAAAGAAGACCACCGAGATTTAGAAAAATGTGGGATCACGGCAGAAGATATAACAAACAGAAAATCTTCAGGCAAAGAGTTGCGGAGGTGAAGGACCTAGGTGATGAGAAAACGAGGAAGAATAGAGTATTCTCGGCAGAAGAACGAGCACGAACAAGCCAACGGATGAAGGAATACTGGCGAAAGAGGAAGGAGAAAGAACTTGAGAAAGCAATGGAAGTTGCGTAATCGCAGCCCATAGATGGCTGAAACGAAAATAATAATAATAATAATAATAATAATAATAATAATAATAATAATAATAATAATATCTACAATACAGTAATCTTACGACCCATAGGTCTACGTCTATATACAGTATTTTAATCCACAGTTCTCTCTATCTACGTCATTTAAACGTGCACTCTACTGTGTCAACTCTGGGATCGTTTACACACAGTGGAGACCGACGCTAATATAGTACGGTGTTTGGTGAAAATGTATTACGTAAGAAAAAAGAAAAAAAAGAAGTTGATTCAGAACTGTTTAGTTTAGATTTGCAAATGCACTCGTTTGAGAAGTCACTCAAGCAATCAATGAGGGGGTAAACAAAGAAATGAGAGCGTGAGAGTGGCTTAAAAGAAGGAAAACACACGGAGCATCAGCTATCCTGCTGAGAGAGCTAGCCATTTTTTATTTTCTCTTGTTTAACAATTTTTTATACGTCACACCGACATAGATTGGTCTTATGGCGACCGTGTGATAGGAAGGGCTGCCAACAGTGAGATTCGAACCCAATATCTTCCGAATGCAAGCTCACAGCTACGTGCCTCAAACCATGCAGCCACTTGCTCGGTCTCGCCTAAGAGTCGTCAGGCGCATTTTTTCTGGCGCTTCAGAAGATATTTTCAATTTCGCTTTTGCAATGTGCAAACAGTCAACCCAAATAACGAATGCTCCTCAGGTACGTCATGAGAAGCCCAATGTCAAGGAAAAACGTTGTTTTGGTTCTCACTGAAAATTAAGTGTAATTTTATGTGCCAAATCGATAGAGCGGTCTCAGATTAGTCTAGTACGATGTTCCGTTCAAGGATATTTATTGGCGATGACTGTACAAGAAAAATAGTATTTCCAGTAGCGGCTGAATGAGGCTGCTGTATGACAGTAGAGCGGAATAAGATCCTATATATAGTATACATAGGAAAATATAAAGGTCCAACAATATTGCCTTGCGGAACCCCTGTTTATATCGCGATAATAGCCATGGGATGTCCCACTTGATGTAAATCCGAACCATGTTATCGCTACTTTGGCTGGTATTCAAACCGCGGGCACTTAGGTGATGACTCACTCTCTAATGGATGACTACGAATGACCCTAATAAAATGGCAGTTAAGGAGGTCCAAATCTTGCAATGTCTACACGAACTGCCCACTGTGAGCTGGAAATAGCCCGCAAGGGACGACAATGGCGTGTGGGCCCAGGCTGTCTGAAAGTCGTCTTCCTATTATCGACCAACGGCCCCTATGCTCATCAGATCAATTTCCCGGTTCAACCACGTCCAAGGTGATAATGGTAGTACCTCACGCCAACCGCAAGAGGGCTCCAATGAAACGAAATGCACACTTCAAAAGTGAGAACATATACCGAATCACCAAAATACACGGCTAACCCGTGGGATGTAGCAGATTTAAATAACCACCTACTTAATTGTGGAAAGTACACGTCATTCGAGGTTTTATGAAACAATCCTCAAGCTCGGACTTTTTTTCTTTTCGATTTGGTACTGAAGCTGAATGCAGTGTTGCCAGGTCTCCCAAAATTTCAGGAGATTTCCCGATTTATTTGGAACACACCAGAAAAAACGAAAAACAAAAAGATCTCCCAAAATTTCTTCTAATTCAAAGTTAAGGCAAGCGAATAATAATGATTAATGGTACATAATATATTTGTGGCGAAAAACTCTTTCCTCGTCTCAATGCGTGACGTTTTAAACGATAAGAACACTCATTAGGTACTACAATCCCGCATTCAGTTTAGGCTCGAATTACGCAATCTCTCCCCACTTATTGAATTCAAAACTCACGCTTGACTGCATCATTTGAGGGGAAATCCCCGACCCGCATACAGAATATAAAATCAGCATCCTGCTACAACTTCAAAATTGGTACACAATGGTTACACCTGGTGAATAACTACAGTAGTCCTATATCTAAAGAATAGGAGGAAGAAGAAGAAGAAGAAGAAGAAGAAGAAGAAGAAAAGCATAGAGTGGCCAGAGAGTACGGGTGAGTGAAATCGTGTATTTTTGTCATAATAATTTCACATGACTATTGCATTCCATAATTTAGTTATATTACAACATTTCAGTGCTCGAGAAACTACCGAAATTTTCATTTAAACTCCCGAAAATTTTACGTACAACTACCGTTTTTTTATTTGTAGACCTGGCAACAATGACAATGTAAGGAGATCGAGCTGGCTTCCATTATTTTGGGTCTCCCGGGCGAGTTGGAAGTGCGGTTAGAGGCGCGCATTTGTGAAATCGCATCCGGGAGATAGTGGGTTCGAGCCCCACTGTCGGCAGCCCTGAAAATGGTTTCTCGTGGTTTGCCACCTTCACACCAGGCAAATGCTGGGGCTGTACCTTAATTAAGGCCACGGCCGCTTCCTTCCCACTCCTAGGCCTTTCCTATCCCATCGACGTCATAAGATCTATCTGTGCCGGTGCGACGTAACGCAAACTCAAAAAAAAAAATGCCAACCCCTCACCTCTGGGTTCCGTGAATCAAATCCCGATCACTGCACGTGGGATTTGTGCTGGACAAAGCGGTGGCGAAACAGGGTTTTGTCCGGGTAGGTACTCCTGTTTTCCCTGTCATCTTTCTTTCCAGCAACACTCTCCAATATAATTTCATTTCATCTGTCAGTCATTAATCACTGCCCCAGAGGAGAGCGAGAGGCCTCGGCAGCGGGCACAATTCTTATCCTCGCCGCTAGATGGGGCTTCATTCATTCATTTGTTGACCCGGTTAAATGACTGGAAACAGGCGCTGGACTTTCATTGTCATTTCCCATTACTCCCATTATTTTATTCGTTTTACGTCCCAGTACTACTCTCACGGTTTTTGGAAAAGTCGAATTGCCGGAATTTAGTCCAGCAGGAGTTCTTTTACGTGCCGGTAAATCTAACGACACGAGACACCTTCAAATACCACCGAACTGAGCAGCGCCTCCTAGAGAACATGGCCTGGCAATACGAATGAGAGTAGCTGATGACGTATGTTGAAGTTGGCCCATACCAGGAACTCAGTTAGCTTGTTGCTGCTTGGTGTATGAGGACGCGTTTCCCTATTATGTGTGTTTTTCATCGATTATATTAATGTTAATCGAGTCTTGTGTGTTAAAACTCGCTTAATATTCCTATTAGTGTAAGTTCAGTTAAAGGTGATAGTACTTATAAATTGTTAATATTGATAAATTGTGTTTAAAGTGCCGGCATGGCCACCACGTGAGGTTAGAACTGAGTTTATTTTTAATGGTGTGTTGTGAATTGCGATCACTGTTTTTCAAATTATGAATAACGATGCCTCAAAAATGCAGTGTTCCAAAACTATAAGGGCAATTATCGCACTGGCCCTAAAGTGAGTGTTTTCTCGTTTCCAACTGACGACTCGGAGAGAGCTAAGTGTTTACGAGCTATTCGCCGGGATGATTTCGTTCCTTCCAAAACTGCAGAGGTAAGTCTTAGTTATTAGTGTATTATATATGATTCCAATCATTCAATCACTTAAGTTGTGGAATGGTCCTTGAAATGGAGCCCTGTGTTGTAGGTGTGCGAGCTCCATTTCAAAACTGAGGTTGAAAAGACGACCAGCATGTATGATGAGAGAAATGGGAAATTATTGACTGCACCTTTATCTCATCCAAGGCTTGTGAAAGGTTTGTGGATAGGTCTCTTATATCTTTGCTATTGATGAATGAAATAGTAGATTTTTTAGGGTGATTTATATCTTACTGATTTAAGCATTTGCTGTAATGAATTGACCAGTTATTACATTTAGTTTGGAATGTGCTGAGTATTCACATTACTTCAAAGGACTACTGTTGTGGGTATAGTGATATTCTGGGAAAACTTATAGGGCCTAAATTATGAAGGTATATAAGGTATTGGCTTTCAAGTATTCCTTCTGTGCTGGACCCCGTAACTGCAAGTGAGCCAGTTCTGTTTATTATATCACATGAGGGAAAATACCACTTAGTGTGGGTTAATATTTTTAGTTCAGGCTAGACAGCAATGTTATTGTGTTTATTGCAACTATGTTAGGTTCTGTATAATTATTATAAGTTCAATGATTTTTCTCTGTCTCCTTGTGTGCTATTCATTTTATATTAAAATCAACCAGATATATCTAAGACATGACATGGTCCTGTGAAGTAAGTGGTGCCATGAATTAATAGATGAGCGCATTTATATCTAGGCGAATGCATTCTAACTTGGTCTAAACGTTTCAGGAGCTGTTCCTTCTCAGTTTCCAAACTGCCCAGAGTACTTGTCTGATACCACATTTGCCCACCGAGAAGCTCCAGACGATAGGCATTGTCGAGTAGACAATGAAAGTTTGGCCAAGGCTCTTGCTCAAAGTTTAGAGACCTATGAAGCTCATGTCAGTACTGTTTCTTTCAAGAACTTCCAGGAATTTGAAGAAAAAGTTCAATATCTGTAAAACAAGACTGGAACTGCTCTGAAAAGGAACAAATTTAGTAGCTCTATTTTCCATAGTAGTTTCTTTAGAAGAGAATACAGTAATAACACAAGAGCACTTTCATTTTATCATATTTATTGCCAGGTGTTACGTTTTCAGGGAGTGATATTACATTTGAGAGGGCACCTTTTATGTTAAACAGGTATTTTGTCATTTAACAAATACGGTTCATTACCTTGGTGGCACATATCCTACAAAATCATTAACCATCCTTTCCTTTTGTCTGTGGTAAGCTGAGGCTTTCTAATTGTTTTTAGTACATTACTATTATTAATCACTGAGTTGATGAACCTCTATGAATTCCATTCAGAGGGAATGTGTAAACTCTGAATTCAGGGCTAATCACTGTAAGTTCCTTCAGTAGTAAACATTCCTGTTTGAGTAATTGTGAATTCAATTATGAATTTCCTCTTCCAGCATTATAGCCTATTCACACTCTGGTTATGAATTTCCTCTTGGAGAGAGTACTCCTTCCAGCTTTTGTTATGTAATGAATCTAACATGCATCTGTGAAAAATTGGGGATTAATTACTTAATTGGTCTCATGTGTGTCATATCTATATAGTGCAGCTGGTTCATAAAGCGTGAAATGAGTAGTTCAGTGTGTGTTCTGCTACTTTTTTATTAATGTAATGGCAGGGATGCAAGTTCTTAATATGGTTTCTTAGGATTTTAACAATTACCGTTCATAGAGATTTCCTTTTATATTTTCTTATATAATGTTCACCTCATGTCCATTTCAATTTTAAGTAACCTGGTGAAGTTAAATTGAAAACAATTTCAGAAAATGTCTGGCTGAAGGTCAGTTCAAATGTAATAAGAATTGGCATGCTACTTTTCAAATTTAAGAATTTCAATTTTTTTCCTGTTCTGGTTATTTGAATCAGGGTCCAAAATCATATAAGTACATTTATTTACACTAGGGAATGCGAATATAATTTTGATGACTTGATGAACAAACTATTGTTGGCATGTACTATAATCATTCTCTTTGCATAACAGCCAAATTGTGTGGGCTCTTCACGCCCTTAATTTATGTGAGGCTTCAATTGTAAAAAAAAATGTTTACCTGTTTTCATGACCGACAACACTGAGCATTACAGCTTGCATGTTCCTGGACTGCTACCAATATACTGTAAGTAAGGTAGTTTATACGTTATTATTTTTATTTAATAGCTTTTTCTGTACTTACATGTTGTTTTTTACCTTTCATCAGCAAGTTCAGTTCTGTAAAAGCTTGCTTTTTCTTTTTTTGCGTCGCACCGACAGAGAGAGGTCTTATGGCGAGTTTTGTAAAAGGAACTGATCATTTTTGACTCTTAAATATACGTAAGAAAGTGTCATATAAACATATTATTAAAGTTGTTCAGTATTAAGACTCTTAAAAAATTCTTTGCATTTTTAATTGTTCTTTCTAATTATTACGGTATATTACTCATTTCGCTTCCGATATGCGCGTCTACGAGAAAGAATATTCGTAGAATGCACTTTAACCAGCGTATTTTTCAATTTTCGTAAGGAATTAGCTTCATCTACTATCCACTCGCACTGAGCCGTGGTGGTCACGGCTGAGCCCAGTCGTGTGACGTCACGAATCGTATTGCCAGGCCTTGTTCTCTAGGAGGCGCTGGAACTGAGCTAGGATCGAAACTGCCAAGTTGCAGTCAGGTCAGCGTCTCAACCATCTGAGCCACACAGAGCGGCTCCCGTAGTCTTTGGGCCTGGAATTATTATAGTTGTATTGAGAAGGGATAATAATAATGATCAAATCAAATAATAGTGATATTTCCCTACCCTTATACTGTTGCAGACAGCCAATATCCACCAGCAATTTGGGCGGAATTTTTCAAGTTCCTCAGGACGTACCACTAATTGTTGTGAATATTTTCACAGTAAATTTAATGGATGAGGAAATTCAGGGCGACACCTGTATCCAATTAAAAGGACCAAAGATAAAACTAGTCCACCTCTGTGGTGTAGTGGTTAGTGGGATTAGCTGCCGCCCCCGGAGGCCCGGGTTCGATTCCCGGCTCTGCCACGAAACTTGAAAAGTGGTACGAGGGCTGGAACGGGGTCCACTCAGCCTCGGGAGGTCAACTGAGTAGAGGTGGGTTCGATTCCCACCTCAGCCATCCTGGAAGTGGTTTTCCGTGGTTTCCCACTTCTCCTCCAGGTAAATACCGGGATGGAACCTAACTTAAGGCCACGGCCGCTTCCTTCCCTCTTCCTTGCCTATCCCTTCCAATCTTCCCATCCCCCCGCAAGGACCCTGTTTAACATAGCAGGTGAGGCCGCATGGGCGAGGTACTGGTCATCCTCCCCAGTTATATCCCCGACCGAGAGTCTGAAGCTTCAGGACACTGCCCTTGAGGCGGTAGAGGTCGAGTCCCTTGCCGAGTCCGAGGGAAGAACCGACCCTGGAGGGTAAACAGATAAAGAAGAAGAAGATAAAACTTGGCTTATAAAACAAATGCAAAAGTATAATATATGTAGAAGTGGATTAAAATGTTACAAGTAGGCAGTGAAAATGAAAATCATCGGCCTGTTCCCATTATTTGACCGGGTCAGGAATGAATGTAGCTCCCATCTAGCGGCGTGGATAGGAATTGTGCCGGCTGCCGGAGCCTGTCGCACTCCTCTGGGCAATGATTAATGACACACATGAAATTAAATGATGTTGGAGGGTGTTGCTGGAATGAAAGATGACAGGAAATCAGGAGTACCCGTAGGAAAACCTGTTCCAAATCCGCTTTGTCCAGCACAAATCTCACATGAAGTGACCGGGATATGAACTATGGAACCCAGAGGTGAGAGGCCGGCGCACTTCCGCCTGAGCCAAGGAGGCTCACGAAGGCATAAGACGTGGCCAGTATTCGTTTTTCCTTGTATTTGCTAGGTGATTCCATACAATGGGCATATGTTCGGGAATGCACGAAACACACAATACATGGACACACCACGAGATGGCGGTGCGTTGGACAGATACCACGCCACGTACAGGGCGATGGGACTGCAGTAGCGAGTCGGGCTCGGTGCAGAATGGATGTGACGAGACATGAACAGTGTGCGTAGATCAAACTGGATATTCGCTAGATCGCAATGCCAAAGAACTCCATAGCGAACTTCGTTGCGAGATGGGCAGCAGCATTTCATTATTATTGCTAGTGGCTTTACGTCGCACCGACACAGACAGGTCTTATGGCGACGATGGGAGAGGAAAGGCCTAGGAGTTGGAAGGAAGCGGCCGTGGCCTTAATTAAGGTACAGCCCCAGCATCTGCCTGGTGTGAAACTGGGAAACCACGGAAAACCATCTTCAGGGCTGCCGACAGTGGGATTCGAACTCACTAACTCCCGGATGCAAGCTCACAAATGAAATAAGCAGCGACGTTCAACGGTTCGGAAGACCTGATAGTGTCCGGACTAATGTGAAACGTGCAGTAATTACCTAGTCCATGGACGTGGACAGAGGATGGACAATACTTGCGTTACCATCTGAAACAAGCACTGAAGAAACAAATCACCGACAGAGTTTTACGGTAAGTTATCTGCGTAAAATTGTGTCTTGGTGGATGCCACGTGCACTCAGTGACGTGCAAAAGTGGACGTCATATGCCATATGATCTCACCATTTGGTACACGACCGGCAGAAAGACGAGCAAATACTGGTGAGAATAGTGAGCGTGGATGAATAGTGGCCACCAGATGAGGTGATGTCATCCAGGTGACCTAAGTACAGATTTTAGCTGCCATCTAGGAGCAAAACGGAATTCAACTGTACCGTTCGTAAGGCTAACTAAATTTTAGTGTACAGATGTAGAGTGCACCACCATAGGTCTTTCCCATGGAAACAGAAATAATAATAATAATAATAATAATAATAATAATAATAATAATAATAATAATAATAATAATAATAATAATAATAATAATAATGTTATTTGCTTTACGTCCCACTAACTACTTTTACGGTCTTCAGAGACGCCGAGGTGCCGGAATTTAGTCCCGCAGGAGTTCCGTTACGTGCCAGTAAATTACCGACACGACGCTGTCGTATTTGAGCACCTCCAAATACCACCG
Organism: Anabrus simplex; assembly: GCF_040414725.1. NCBI lineage: Eukaryota > Metazoa > Arthropoda > Insecta > Orthoptera > Tettigoniidae > Anabrus > Anabrus simplex. Next base: position 48,433,272 of record NC_090272.1, on the reverse strand, counting down.
GACTCAGCCAGGATCGAACCTACCAAGTCGGGGTCAGAAGGCCAGCGCCTCAACCGTCTGAGCCACTCACCCCAGCGCAAGGGAAACAATAATGACAAGAACGGTGCTCTTTAGAAATTGGTTACGTCGCCCGGGTTCTACCTCTTGAACCCAAGCTCATGAGTTGGGCACTCAACCTCTGATCTACAGACGCATTATCCGACTGGCATGGCCAGCGTAAAATAGTGCTGAGTAGAGCACTAAAGGCGATGAAACTTATATTCGAAATAACTGTACGCTTAAGTTCTAATTCCTAAAAGAGAAGCAATGCTCTTAGAAGACAAAGTGTTAATAAGTCAAAATTTAATTTAGCAATAAATATTAAACAAATTTTCCAGAGTCCTAGAATCGTGGAGGTAGATCGCTCCTCTCTAGCGGATATATCCTCTGAAATTTGTATTTATAATCCTGTCTCTATTGCATTCTAGAAATACAAATTACTGTAGCAATTGCACTGCGTACAGTTCTCTGTAGTTGCCGTGGTAATGAAGATTAAATGGAGACAAGGAGGTGAAAAAGGTAACGGGGAAAAAGGTAAGGTTGGAGCAGCGAGCAGCTGATGCATTATTCACCGACCAGCAGTATTAAGACAGTGGTAATTACTCGCCCACTGATGACAGTATCATTGAACACCTGGTGACATCATCAGGAATTTAGGTGACACATTTTGGTGACTTCAAATGCACTGCTATTTAAAGAATGGTAATCCGTTGGAATATCATTTCTCTCCAGGAGTGGTGGGTAATGCGGTGGTGGGACCCTGCTGCAAGTCTCCTTGCAAGCACAATGCAGTAACTGTGCAGTAGAGAATATTGTGCTTTTACTGTGAAAAGACGCCTTCCTTTCGTTTTCATATAAAATAACAGGTCCATGGTAAATAGTGACAACAATACAGTTGTAATGGACCTTAAAATGGTACGTTTCAGTAAAATTAAAAGAAATGTTAAACTATCCAAGCATATAGATATTAAGAAACTATTGGATCCCAAAGTAAGAACTAACGTCGGAACTGCACTGGAAAAGAAGATGGAATTAATAAGATACACTGAATCATCAGAGGTAGAATACACATGGAACGCCATTAAAGATAGTGTGACTGAAATCCAGGAAAATGAAATTGGACGATGCAACAACATCAAAAGACAGAGCTGGATGACAGATGAAATTCTAGAACTTATGGATGAAAGAAGAAAGCACAAACATACAGATCACATTCAATACAAAATTCTAAACAAAGCTGTACGCAGAAAGTGCAGGGAAGCCCGAGAATTATGGATAACAGACAGATGTAAAGAAACTGAGATCCTTCAAGAGAAGCACGACTATTTTAACTTGCATAAGGAAGTGAAAGAACTTGCTGGTTTGAAACGGAGACGATATGGTCAAATTTTGAGAGATGCCAATAATGAAATCATCTTGGGTGTGGAAGGGAAACTCAAACGATGGAAGGAATATATAGAAAATCTCTTCAAAGATGACAGAGATGATCCTCCTTCACCTGACGAGAGAATAAATGAAAATAGCCCTGAAATAACAAAAAGTGAAGTTGTACATGACGTAAAACTTCAAAAGAATGGTAAAGCAACTGGACCTGACGGTGTGTACGCTGAAGTTCTCAAAGTAATAACAGAACAGGAATCTACCGGCCTCAATATCTTAACATCATTATTCAATCAAATATATGTATCAGGAGAAATACCATCAGACTGGCTGAAATCAATCTTCATACCACTACCGAAGAAGCCTAACTCGTCTCAGTACGATGATTATCGTATAATAAGTTTGATGTCTCACGTGCTCAAAATATTCTTGCGAATCATTCACACTAGAATATACAAAAAATGTGAATCCCACATGGATCAGAATCAGTTCGGTTCCGAAATGGCGTTGGTACACGTGAAGCACTCTTCTCGTTAAATGTGTTGTTACAGAGGTGCAGATATATGAATGTTGATGTCTATGCCTGTTTTATAGACTATAAAAAAGCTTTTGATTGTGTCAGGCACAATAAGCTGATAGGGATTCTGAGATCAACAGGTATTGACTCCTGTGACTTACGTATAATCAGTAACCTGTACTGGAATCAGTTTGCAAATGTCAAAACTGATCAAGGAACTTCAGAAACTGCTTCGATCAGGAAGGGCGTCAGCCAGGGTTGTGTACCGTCACCTCTGTTGTTTAACATTTACTCAGAGGCAATCTTTAAAGAAACATTGGAAGACTATGGTGGGATCAAAATTAACGGGGAAATCATTAACAACATCAGATATGCAGATGATACTGTTGTCATAGTTGATGACATGCCTGCCCTTCAGTGCATGATAAACTCCTTAGTTCAGCACAGTGAAGAGTTTGGATTATATGTTAACCCCTCAAAGACGAAACTGATGGTGTTCTCTAAGAAGACAATTCGGACAAATCTCACAATAAAAGATAAAATAGTTGAGCAAGTATCTTCTCTCAAATATCTGGGTACCATCTTGGATGACCAATGTAACTCCAAACGGGAGATAATATCTAGAATTGAGCAGGCCAGGAAACAATTCATTACCATGAAGAAATTCTTTGTGAGGTCAGATCTCAGTCTCTAACTACGAATTCGTATGATCCGCTGCTATATATTTTCTGTTCTCCTATTTGGATGTGAAAGCTGGACTCTGGATCCAATCATAGAAAAACGTATTGATGCCTTCGAAATGTTCCTGTATCGCCGTCTCTTGCGGATATCCTGGGTAATGAAAATCTCAAATGCCGAGGTCCTTCGTCGGATGAAAAAGCAAAAAGAACTACTGCTCACCATAAAACAGAGGAAAACGCAATATCTAGGACATATCATGAGAGGTGAGAGGTATCAGTTATTACAGCTTATTGTCGAAGGGAAGAAACAGGGGAAGAGATCTGTTGGGAGAAGAAGAAATTCATGGCTGAAAGACCTTCGAAGATGGCACTGCTGTACTTCAGAAATGGCATTCCATTCTGCGCTGTCAAGATCAGAGCTAGTTACGTGGGTCGCCAACATCCGCTCGGAGACGGCGTCTTAAGAAGTAGAAACCGCTGGATATTAAACGATTGGAAAAGCCTAAATGCTTGAATATTGACACACGATATTGTCAGTTTGTGAAATTATAGTTCCTTGCTGAGAAAATTTCTGAAAATATAAATTATCCTGCGTTTTAATATACATTTATCCAATGTAGCTTTGCTATTAAACTTGGGAGCTCTGGATGCATCCCCCGATACGACGGTGGTGTATTACAGCACATGCAAATACTAAAGAACTGAGACGGGATCGATCTGTCACGAGCCAACAAGTGTGTAAATACATTCCCACAAGACCATTTGTTCTTTTACAAGCCCATTTACCGAGCGAGTTGGTCATATGGTTACGGTCGCGCAGCTGTGTGCATGCATTCGAGAGATAGTGGGTTCGAATTCCACTGTCGGCAGCCCTGAAGATGGCTTTCCGTTGTTTCCCACTTCCACACCAGACAAATGCTGGGGCTGTACCTTAATTAAGGCCACGGCGGCTTCCTTCCCACTCCTAGCCCTTTCCAATCGCATCCTCGCCACAAGTTCTACCTGTGTCGCTACGACATAAAGCAACTTAAAAAAGGGCCATTTCATATTTTCGAACGATACTTGTTCATCAACGCTGAAAATCACCCTTCACAGAAAATGTACGTCAAGTAAATTCTCAGAATGGGGCTAATTTAAGCCTACTTCTGTTAATGATAATGTTCTAGGTGAAACATTTACCTACATACATTGACTGTGTAGGATTCCCACTGCTGGAAACTACGTAAGCAGATAGGCTGAATCTGTAACGGAAAGCTCTACAGTAGAACACTGTCCCTTTTACGGAGAGTTGGAATATCCTGGTAATGAATTCATTTTATTTAATTAGCATTTCAGTTAGAGAACTATTAAAACTTGAAATACCGAGCTCGATAGCTGCAGTCGCTTAAGTGCGGCCAGTATCCAGTATTCGGGAGATAGGTGGTTCGAACCCCACTGTCGGCAGCCCTGAAGATGGTTTTCCGTGGTTTCCCATTTTCAAACCAGGCAAATGCTGGGGCTGTACCTTAATAAGGCCACGGCCGCTTCCTTCCCAGTCCTAGCCCTTTCCTTTCCCATCGTCGCCATAAGACCTATCTGTGTCGGTGCGACGTAAAGGCAATAGCAAAAAAAAAAAAAAAACTTGAAATAATATTCTGAATTTAAATTGGTGAAAGGTGTAATTAGGCTACTCCATTAATGTGTTCATTATTAATTATTTACTATTCCTTTTTTGCGCTCTGGGAAGACGCTGTCAACATGTACAGGTATTATACCAAATCAAATACACTCAAAACTTGCTCAAACGAATCTGATTGCAGTAGAACACACTCCTTTTCGATATACCCTGTATTTGGAAAGTGAGGTCGTCCCCAATGACGGTGAAAATGTGAGAGCGCAAGCTTCTAATTCTTAATCCGGACTAAGAAGTGAACGTCAACGGGCAGAGAATAATGCAAATTAGAAGTCAGATTACTTGCGAGTTCCATTTCAAAGTAAACTTCAACCTTTCCGAAGCAAACCTCGTCGCCTCGGGAAGAACAAATATACGGCATTCCATGTTCTTACTTTAAAGGAGATTTTTTCATAATCTGGATCTGCCCGAGCATTACTAATACAGTCTTAGTGATTTCGATTGGAAACTTCCAGATGTTAGTGTAATATGGTAAAACTTCCATAAAGGGACGAAATCCCATACACACTACATCGTCGGCAAACAAAGATGAGTGACAAAAATTAGGGGTGCCCCTCGAAGGGTGCGTAGTTGGGTGCTATTTTAACATCTGAGTTCACTAAATCTATAATTTCTTTATGATGATGATACTCCTCTCTCTCTCTCTCTCTCTCTCTCTCTCTCCCCTCTCTAGCCTTTTGAGCTCCAGTTCACGGGTTCGATGCTGTCTATGAGGATTTTCAAGGTCCTCAAAAACACCTGCCTCGTGTCGGTAGGTTTACTGGCACGTGAAGGAACTCTTAATGGGAAAATTTTACGGCACCTCACGGTCCCTAAAAACCGTGAAAAGTGCTCATTGCGACGTATAAACAATACAATTATCTACAAGTAGCAGTCAAATGAAAATGGGTTTTACACAGTGTGAGTTTTATTTAAAATGCCAAAAAGATAAAGCTTTAGTTTTCACAAGTTGGCGAGTAAGACCTATCTGAGAAATGTTTGAAGTGAAAGAAGCAGCAGATGAAAGCTAAAGCATTAAAGTATGGGTCGCGACAAACACGAGGTAGCCGGAATAGCACTGGACGACATGTAGATGCTCAGCTGTTTTGCTTGTAAGAAGTGCATTTTTAAAAGGACGGAAATATTATTCTCTCAGCAGTTTCTGTATTATTATTATTATTATTATTATTATTATTATTTCATGATGCTTATTAATTTTCAATCAGTTCTTTACGAGTGAAAGATAATGTGGATAATGCAAAAGTTTATTATTTTGAGTAAATATATATTTTTGTTATCCTTTTTAATAATTTTTTGCTTCTTTTTAAGTTTTTTTTTCAGGATTTTTAGACCATTTTATAGGCCATCAAAATCCAGGCCCTAGTCCGAAGTAACAGCTAAGAATCTTTCAGAAAAATTCAACTCCTAAGGGGTAAAAATAGCAGGGTTAAAACACGAGAAATGTGCGATGCTTCCGAGCGACAGATCACGGGCTGCTGTACCAGTATATATGAGCAACACTTGGTAACGCTTAAAGTTAAAAACACATTACAAAGATAAGGAAATAATAGGCACCTCTAAGTGGTGTTTCTCTCGACGTCTATGAACCAAGGAAGATTCTATATTTTATTATTTCTTGTATACAAAAGAAACCCGCCATATACAGACCGGGTAATTCAACAACTTATTAACAAAGGCACTTCTAGCAAATTGTGGTTCAGATCTGACAGCACATTCGGGTTCATATAGACTGAAAATGGTGTGATCAGTACGACAGATCACACTGCTATTAATATCCCTTTATCAGACTGAAGTTGCTATCCATTGGGATTAGATAGCGGCACAACACGCAGCTACTGTCTCGGAAAGATCATCTCACGCAAAATAGCGTAGATGTTGCCATAAAAGACACGGCTTGCATAATCATAGGATATCTGAAACAGACATCTGTTCATAAACATGTATCCACTTCCCGAATTTTTTCCTCAAGATATAAGAAGAAAGCGCTAACTGATCGCGAACGTAAGAAGCAAATGGAATGGTCACGTCACCCTTTAAACGACTACGGTACCGCCCTCCTGACCGCTGGCTGAAGTTCAGGAAGAGTTTCTTCACTAGGTCTGCAGTTCTTCTCAGATCCCAAGAAACAAATCGTCTCTAACTTTTGAGGGACAAACTGAATGTCCCAGACATAGAAGTTAGGGAAGAGCTAATTCCTGTAGGTGATCTCCATTTGGAGAACCTGTAACATTTTTAAAATCGGCATTTCAAGGTGTAAGGCGAAACTTCGCAACTGAGGGCTCTTTCCGGCAGGAAGCAATACTGAGTACGAATTAGAGGACAAAGCACATCATCTAGGAGATTCAGGAAAGCTGTACAGATCAGGATCGAGCAAATGAAAAGGTTCTTTCAATCGCTTAATTTTGGAAATACTGCATCTGTCCTGGACTAAGTAAGTAAATTACACAGGTGATCCGCATTTCAGACATTCGCATCAGTGTTACGTTCATGATGGGGTCGGGAACTGAACGCAGTGTCTCTGCACAGGATCTTGCGACACTAGACGTAAGGTAAAGTAGGTAAATCATGCATACGTAAAACATACGCACGAAATGACCACGCTTCCTCTGAACTAATTATGACGTTTTTAACAAGTGAATTTTGTTTAACCTTCTGAGAGATTCGTTCAGTTGGAAGTTACACAGAACGTTACCCTGTAGAATTTCTTTGATGTAGACCAGGATTTTGCCTGCACGAATAACACGAATAAAATTGAGTTTGAAGTCTCAGAAATTAGAGGACATGCAATCACAAGCTTAAAGCGGAAAGTACAGTAGTATATAAAAGCTCCCATTAAATTGGAGATCTCTGAACAGCAGCTGGTGACACGAAACTGACGAGCCAATCTGTATAAATCGATTACATTCGAGGACCCAGTCAACTTCCCATCGTTTTATTTTACATACGTACAAATGCCACGCAAGTAATAAAAAATATATACATTTGTCCAAGTTTGATGTAGTCAACTGCATTTTCTATTTGCATAGCTTACTACAGGCAAAATCCTGGTCTACATCACAGTCGGCATCATATCATTCGTTCTGGTATATGGCCTAATTCGTGGAATTTTTATTATGCACCTTTCGATATTAAAAAACTATATACCGAGCTGTGGCTACGCGGTTTGTGTCACGCAGCTATCAGCATGCATTAGGGAGATAGTGGGTTCGAACCCCACTGACTGAAGATGGTTTTCCGTGATTTCCCACTTTTATATCAGGCTGCGCCTTAATTAAGGCCACGGTCACTTCCTTGCGACTTCTAGCTCTTTCCTGATGATGTTTGTTGTTTAAAGGGGCCTAACAGCTAGGTCATCGGCCCCTTACAGCCTTGTCCTATCCTACTGTCGCCATAAGACCTAGGCCTGTCTGTGTCGGTGAGACGTAAAGTAAATTGTACAAAAATAAAAAATAAAATAAAAATCGAGTTCGATAGCGGCAGTCGCTTAAGTGCGGCCATTATCCAGCATTCGGGAGATAGTGGGTTCAAACCCCACTGTCGGCAGCCCTGAAGATGGTTTTCCGTGGTTTCCCATTTTCACACCAGGCAAATGCTGGGGCTGTACCTTAATTAAGGCCAAGGCCGCTTCCTTCCCACTCCTAGCCCTTTCCTGTCTCATCGTCACCATAAGACCTGTCTGTGTCCGTGCGACGTAAAACAACTTGTAAAAAAAAATTAAAAATCCTCAGTTCAGATCTTCAGGAGTAGAAAGGCACTGTAAAAGTTTGTCAAAGGCAACAAGTTTTGGAGATTGCAATGTTCCATGATAATTTCATAATATTATATGTAGACATTTTATACAACGGCAGGCCTCAGGCTGTAGGAGTAGTGTGTCGATCCGTTCAAATTTTAAATCTGGTAATAATAATAATAATAATAATAATAATAATAATAATAATAATAATAATAATAATAATAATAAATATGACCTCAGTACCGAAAAGCAGACCTGAAGTTGTAAGATCCAAGCAGTCTGCGTATCAATTTCGACACTTCGATTGTACTGCTGTCTAGCGGGATTCTACTGAACGGATACCATGACGAAGTAAATTTACTTTTATCAGGTGCCATCCAGTGCGCTAACAGTGTTTTTCACTGTAACGCCCACGACAGTGAAGGAGAGGGTCAAGATTTTTGACAAAGCTTCAAGAATCGACTGCCCTACCGAGGGAGGCACAAACTGTCCCGGTATCCTGAAAAGGTCTAAATGTCCTGGTATTGAATGGCCATTTTAGCAAACAAAAAAAAAAAAATCTTGCAAAGCTGTAAATTTTCGTCGCCAGATAGCGAGACTTAATCATGTGCAACTCGAGAGTCAATATTGTTAACTAGAAATACTCGATCATGGCCTTCAAGATTGTTACATTTCATTAACAAACGTGGTAACACAGGGAAACGTCTATGTTCTGTTACTCAAACACTTTGGCGTTTGCTGCTTGATTCTTTGTTATCGGGCGCCGATTGACATTTCTGACTCCCAATGCTCGATATCAAAACTCCAACAATATAGAAAATCTCACGTTAATGTTTAGTCGGCGGATGAAGAGTCAGCCCACTCTGCACTCCGACCGGCCAACCGAGCAGAGCAGAGACGACGTGGCCACGTTCTGCCGTGGCTCTACGCCTATGCATTCGGGAGACGGAGAGAGGATGGTCCCCTCCGTCACCCGTCTTGAGAATAGTTGTTTGGTTTTCCATTCTCCTGCACTAAGGCGAATGCTGGGACAGTTCCGCCAACCCTCTCACCTTCAGCCCACATTTCCTTCTCCGATACAAATCTCCTGGCCTGAGAGACGGCGTCACCGTCTAGGAGGCCCGCCTCCCTCTTCAGGCGAGGAATGAAAACATTTTGTAGTATTATTAATGTTGACGATATTTCCAAAATATTAGAGTTTGTATTGCGTCTTCACATGACAATTGTATCGTGAGCGGATCTTCAGTCCGATAAATATATAGGCTACTGATGAGAAGAAAAAAAGTCTTCTTACTGTAGAAACTCTAAAGACTGAACTAACTGATCAAACTGACATGTTTGGAATATTCAGCTATCGCAAGTAAAACTTGAAGTTCCTCAGAAAATCCATGGTTCTGAAAAATACCCTTGAGGTGGTGAGATGATTATCCCTTTACTGCATGAATTCCTTTTCTTTTTCGTTTACAGAAGAAAATTTCAAGCTTCAATATTCAACTTACGTTCAGTGTTGCACGATCGTAGGTCGGTAATGTCTTTGAGGTTGAGCCAGAGGTACTCCTGAAGCCTGTGGTGATGTGATGGGGAGGGCCCACGTAAAATAAACGGTGGCTGGTGCGCGTGGATGTTGACGGGGTGGAAGGAGTACCTTTAGTTGTAGGGCTGTTTTGTAAAAAAAAAAAAAAAAAAAAGCATCACTGGTATGTCTTTAATTGACTGTACAGTTGAAGGTGTGCCGTAAAACTACCACTGTCCACAATCTGTAAACATTTATACAGGAGAAAAGTTATATGTTGCTTGAGGGCAACAGTATGCAGTAAAGGGTTTTGTTTTGTAAGTGTAATAATATGGAATCACCATCAGAATGTTGGCCAGCGGGGTAGAGGAGGTAGTGGTACACAACTTCGAATTATTAGATTGATGCCAAAAGCCTAGATTCGATTCCAAATGTCTCCGAAGTGTTTGTAAGGAGTGAGGGCATATGACGCTGTTGATGTTGATTCGTCCATCGGATGGAGACGTTAAGCCTTGAACAGACCCTTTAGTGTTATCCGACGTAAGTAGGACTCGACATCGGGTTTCACCCTCTCCCCACCTCGCCATCATCATCATCATCATCATCATCATCATCCCCCCATATCCAGACGCGCAGGCCACCCGAGATCGTCAAATATAAAGACTTGCACCAATCCTCGGACACTCCAGCACCAAAAGCCATATAATAAATAAATAAATAAATAAATAAATAAATAAATAAATAAATAAATAAATAAATAAATAAATAAATAAATAAATAAATAAATAAATAAATATTGTATGTGTGTGGGAGGAGGGGAGATAAAGTTGTTGTTTAAAGTACCTAACATCTAGGTCATCGGCCTGGGGGATAAAGAAAAATGCTGTGAAATAAACTAAGTCGAAAAACATGTCTCAGTTTTTCAGTTTTAGAATCTAGTCCGCTCTGATCAAACCCGCAATTTGGGACCACGACCCGGGGCGGTCTACCAGTGATCCACGGAGGCAGCTATTTAGCCAGTTGACAACAACTGATACGAGAGGCAACGGACCTGGTCATGACACCCTAGCAATACGGCTGATGATCTCATCACGTTGACCACGTGCAGAGCAATATCTGCAGGCGATTTGCCTCGGCAGCAGTCGTCTAGACAGGTCAACACTCTCAAAGAGCTATGTGTTTGTATCGTTCTGTTTCACACGTTTGAACCCAGTTTAACTGAACGGTAAAACTGAGTTAAACAAGCTGACTTTTTGTGAAGGAAATCTTTACAAGTCAATTGGAAGTAGAAAAAAGAAAAGCGAAAGACGTCTTACTTGAGGGAAATTTCATCGTCTCGAACGAAGGCAGAGTAATGTTAGCACAATAAATACTGCACTTTATCACCGGACTGCGTGGAGCAAGTTGACAGGCATAGTATCAGCACAGATAACAGAAATTGCTTTCCAATAACTGTCAGCCGGGGTAACAAACTGGTCAAGAGACTGCCCAGTGGCACTCTCTCTTTTACAGCGTGTTTCCAAAAGTTGAATCTAAAATTAGAACAAACAGATAAAACATGCACACTTTTTTTCTTCTTCTTTTCCCGTTCCCAGTCTTCTGGGTCGGGTTGTCATACAAGGACCTCCACAGTTTTCTATCTCTGGACCTCTCCCTTCTTTTCTCCAATATGTCTTGCACTTTTACCCGTCGCTTCTCTATACTCTCCTCCACCGTATCCATCCACCTCTTTCTGGGCCTTCGCCGTTGTCTTCCTCCAATCTATATACTAAAACGGTTTACTAAAAGCACCTGTGGCAAAACTGTCCGTCCGTTCTACTAGACCTATTTGCTGCGATTTTGTTTCATTCTCTCTGGAATTACCTGCCGGTGAATTATGAGACATTGATAGCTCTCTAAATTCAGCCAACTTTGAGTGATCATAAAATCAAATCATTAAAGGATCATTCCAATAATTGCAGGCGAAGGCTTACCTTAACCCGCAATACATTCTGTACTTAGCGGGTTGCTAAGCGACTAACACTTTCATTTATATTCTGATACATGTTATTTTTCATCCTTAGTAATGTCATTGCATGCAGCCATGTTTGATTACTACCTGTCAAGCCAGAGAGTATACACTTCCCCTGATGATGGAATAATACTATTCTCTGCCAGATACTCTTTGATTATGTGACCTTCCCCAGCTTCTTAATATACTGAACAGATGGCAGAACGTTGCTAATAACTTATATGCTGCCAAGAGAAAAATGTCTACGTGCAAACAGACCCCATAATGACCTATGTCTTAGACATTATCTGGGAACACCTATCGAAGGATAACCTAGCTACTCTAGAAAGAGTGAAGGCCACGTGTCTTAAAAAAGTTCTCTACTTGGCAACAACAACAAAAAAAAAAAAAAAACCGCTCCTTCGAGACTAACCTATGAGCTCAAAAGGTAACCGTTTTATATAAAAGAACTGCGATTAAAAATACCATTGCCTTCTACGACAGAATACCAAGCTTTACACCAAGAACTGCAGGATAAAAAAGCGAATACATTTTTACCAAACAGACGGCATGATGGCGGCAGAATGGATGAATTCTGATTATGAACTGCGGGATACTATAAGGCGCTTCTTATATGTTCATAAAACTATTGAAAAGAACAGGCAAACAATACGACTACGACAGACATATCAAAACGAGTTGTATGTATGTTTAGTCTTCAGCCCGAAGGCTGGTTGGATCCTCAACAGCTCCGCCATCAGCTGTCATAAATGGCCTAGGCATCGCTGAAGAGGCGTACTAGGGAAATGAGGGGTGAGGTAGTTTCCCGTTGTTTTCCTCACCGAGCCAGAAGTTGCTATTACATATCAATCTGCCAAACCCACTGAAATGCATGCACCAACTGACCCTATGAGCAACATTTTCACACCATTCATAACAGGGACTGGCTGCATAAGGAATGGTATTACTAGCATCACTCATACCTCAGTCACTTTCATCTTGTCAAAGCCAAGGATAAAGCTGAGACAGATCAATAAAAGTAACAATATTGCTCTAGCCCATACCAGAAGACATAGTGCACTGTAAACACTACGTCCTGCCAGCAAAGGCAGCAAAACGAGTTATCTGACGTATTTATAACGAAAGCTGCAGGGCAGCACGGGTCCTCTAGATATTTTCTTCGTAAATGCTCACTTTACCGAGCTCGATAGCTGCAGTCGCTTAAGTGCAGTATTCGGGAGATAGTGGGTTTGAACCCCACTGTCGGTAGCCTTGAGATGCTTTTCTCCTATTTCACACCAGGAAAATGCTGGGGCTGTACCTTAATTAAGGACACGGCTGCTTCGTTCCCACTCCCAGCCCATGCCTGTTCCATCGTCGCCATAAAACATATCTGTGTCGGTGGGACGTAAAAAAAATACCTCACTTTGGAACTCTGTCCTCGATGTGCCCATACCATTCCAGCTTACTGGTCTCGATCTTGTCTTGTAGTTTAGGGAATCCAATTCTCTATCTGATTTCTATGTTTCTGATTTTATACCTTCGTGTCTTCCCAATTATTCCTCTAAGGCAGCCATTCAGCTGAAGGGGTCGCGACGACAATCCAAGGGTCCGGAATAATAATGTACGTTGTAAGTACTTAAAGAGCGACATTTTATTGTTACACAATTCATGGACTATTATAATAAATTTAGTAATTATGTCTTCACTGTTGTATAACTTAATAATAATAATAATAATAATAATAATAATAATAATAATATTTATTTTACGCCCCACGAATTCTTTTGACGGTGTTCGGAAACGCCGAGGTACCGGAATTTAGTCCCACAGGAGTTCTTTTACGAGGTAGTAAATCCACTGACACGCGGCTGACGTATCTGAGCACCTTCAGTGAACTTACAAGCATTATGCAACTTTTAACTTGGCCGATAGATAGTACAAGCAAACAGCGGTGCTCCCAGATAATGTGTAATACATAGGTCATGATGGGGTCTGTTTGTACGTAGACTTTTTTCTCTTAGCAGCATATAACTTATTAGGAACGTTCTGCCATCTGGTAAGTATATTCAGAAGCTGGGGAAGGTCACAGAATAAAAGAGTATCTAGCAGAGAATAGTATTATTCCATCACCAGAGGAAGTGTATACTCTATGGCTTGACAGGTAGTAATCAAACATGGCTGCATGCAATGACAAGGCAGTGTAAGTGATGTAATTGTGAGACACTTGGAATTGCTAGTACTCCCACTCAAACCATACTTCCCGCCGCTGGTTAAGAAAATGTCGTGGATCAGAAATCTCTTCTTTGAAACTGAACATGAACTGCCCTCCCTTGAGGAAGATCAACCAGCCGAAGTATCCTGGGCAGAGAAAAAGTGAAAAATAATTTGAAGTATGACATGGGTTGAGAATCAGATGGAGTGGCATGTTTAGCTTCAGGAAGTTCCACGTCTCTGATCAATTTTTGTGTCCACAATATCCCCTGTACCTCACAAATTCTAGAAAGAAAATAGTGCGCTTAATGATGTTCATGACAACATACCTGTGTGAGCGTACTTTTTCTGCTCTCGCACAAATGAAGACGTAAAACAGAAATAGAGCTAATGTAGAGGATGATCTTCGGTTCGAGTGACTACGCTAGTAAAACGGCTGGTCTTCGGAGAACAGCACCGTCCATCCCATTGATCTAACTGCCGCAAAAAAAGGTATTTTTTTAAGTATGTGACCAGATCCAAACTGTTGTAATTATTAGGCAAGTGCCACACTGTTTTATAATTTCTGTGCATGTATAAATTTTCTTTATGTAAATTAACTTAAATTAAACTTACAAAGAAAGTAAATATGAGTTCTAAATTATACAATAAAACCAAACATGGCATCATTAAAAAATCCTGTTTTTGTTTACTGAATGTTCTGTAGCTAAAAGGTCCCTGGACATACATGCGATTTGCTCAGGGGGTCTCAAGAAACAGAGAGTTTGGGACCCTGGGTCTAAGGAATTTCATCTCGCCTGTTTGGATTCTGCTTTCATCACGTTTTGTTGTTGTCCATGGTGCCCACCGCGTATGTCAAAATTGGTGTACAATACACTGACGATGAGTACAGAATTTTCTTATATTCCTCTGGAACGTCCCAGTTCCACACTATAAATATCTCACACACACTGGTAAAACCCATTGGCTTGTCGGATTCTCTTTCTTATTTCTTCGTTGATTTTCTTTCCCATATTCTGCAAGTATACTCCCCAAATATTTGAAGCGTTTCACAACGTTTAATGGTCTTCCATTTACCTCAATTTTCCCTCTTCTCTATTACCTATCATCATCACTACTATCTTTCTCGCCGGGCTGAGTGCCTCAGACGGTTGAAGCGCTGGCCTTTAATTTTGCTTTAAATGATTGATTTAAAGCATCCAACGGTTGAAATAATGAACACGGACGAAGCCGCAGGTACATGCTAATAATAATAATAATAATAATAATAATAATAATAATAATAATAATAATAATAATAATAATAATAAGTAAACCCGCACTGCTCCGCAGTATTCCTTATAAATAGGTCAGACAACTCGTCTTGGCATGCCTGTGGCGCCATACGGTTTTGCCTGCCCTTTTTAATAGTTTTATGAACATTTAATACCGGTAATGTAGTTTATAACACTTATTTCCACACAATATTCTCTGTGCTTGGACCATTCGGCCGTTTCTGGATCTTAACATTTTCAAACGATCCTGCCCGAGAATAGTGCAGCATACAATTGGCCGTGGCTGAATAATGGTTTTGGTAAGACTACCCACTTTTTCAAGAGTTTATTCCTGCGCTTTATCAATGGTCATACAGAAGGCTAGTCGACATGATACGTTTCCGTCTGTACGTACGTAGAGTTTTCTCTTAGCAGCAAATAAGTCATTAGGAACGTCCTGCCATCTGTTGAGTATATTCAGAAGCTGGGGAAGGTCAGAGAATCAAAGCGTATCTTGCAAGGAATAGTATTCGTCCATGATCATAGGAAGTGTATACTCTCTGGCTTGACAGGTAGTAATCAAACATGGCTGCATGCATGTTACATGTTGCATGTATCAGAATCACCGCCGTCTCAATCCTATACAGAGATTGAGACGGCGGTGATCAGAATATAAATGAAAGTGTTCGTCGCTTAGCAACCTGCTAAGTACAGAATGTATTGCGGGTTCGGGTACGCCTTCGCCTGCAATTATTGGAGTGATCATTCAATGGGTTTGATTTTATGATTACTCAAAGTTGGCTGAACTTAGAGACCTATCAATAGCTGATGATTCACCGGCAGGTAATTTCGGAGGGAATAAAACAAAAATAAAGCAAATCGGTTCAGTAGAACGGACGGACGAATTTGCCAAAGCTGATTTTAGTAAACACTTTTAATATATATATATATATATATATATATATATAATTACAATTTCGCGTGGCTATTTCTAGCCAGGTGGAGCCCTTGTAAGGCAGACCCTCCGATGAGGGTGAGCGGCATCTGCCATGTGTAGGTAACTGCGTGTTATTGTGGTGGAGGATAGTGTTATGTGTCGTGTGTGATTTGCAGGGATGTTGGGGACAGCACAAATACCCAGCCCCCGAGCCAATGGAATCAACCAATGAAGGTTAAAATCCCCGACCCGTCCGGGAATCGAAACCGGGACCCTTTGAACCGAACGCCAGTACGCTGGCCATTCAGCCAACGAGTCGGACAACATTATATATAATAAATACGTAGACAACAGGTATGATCAATATGTATGTAATTCTCTTCTTCTGCCTCTTTTCCGACACCTTGGTGGAGTTCTGGGTGCGAACTGTGTCACACATGTGGAAGCGGCTCTGTTGACTGAAGGCGTATGTAAATCAAAATTAATTATTTGTTTTGAGTTGTGTGTTTACGAATTTTCAACTGCGTGCATCTTACAGAAAAGCCGGAGTGCCGAAATTTTGCACAATAAAATAATGTGCTGCGGTTTATGTCCCACACAATAATTACAGCGGTTGGAGTGTTTCTGCTACAAGATCATAATTCACCGCGAGGAGCGAGCGGATATGAGCTTAATTTAACACTCGCAGTCACGGAATGTGGAGTCAATGTAATAAATGGCCATAGCCAACGTAGTTCTCCATAGGGCAATTCATATCCAACTTGAGCTAAGTGGCTAAAACAAACTTCCCTCATCAATGAGTGGGAAAGGGCGCGTGTTCTTGAATTAACTCGTAAACAGATTCAAGTTCCACGCCGCTCAGTAAAGTCAAGTTATCCGTGAGTATTACACACTCGTTCAATAAAAATTTGCGCACCGGGAGATTTGGCCATGCCGCTGGAGGCGCGCGGCTGTGAGGTTGCATCCGGGAGATAGTGGCAGGCCTGAAGATGGTTTTCCGTGGTTTCCCATTTTCACAACAGGCAAATGCTAGGGCTGTACCTTAAGTAAGTACATGGCCGCTTCCTTCCCACTCCTAGGCCTTTCCTATCTCATCGTCGCCATAAGACCTATCTGTGTCGGTGCGACGTAAAGCCATTAGCAAAAACAAATGCGCAACCAGAAGGAACCGTTGGATTCCAACGATAATTCAAGTGATGGTAGATATGGAAGAACGACGTGATCATATTATTACTGTATGAGAATCCAAGAAAGGAAGAACTATGATAGTACACGTTTTCGCGTCCTTTTTCAAGAGATCTTTTGCTAGTGGCTTTACGTCGCACCGACACAGATAGGTCTTATGGCAACGATGGGATAAAAAAACGCCTACGAGTTCGTAGGAAGCGTCGGTGACCTTAATTAAGGTACAGCCCCAGCATTTGCCTGGCGTGAAATTGGGAAACCACAGAAAACCATCTTCAGGGCTACCGACAGTGGGATTCGAGCCCACTATCTCCCGGATGCAAGCTCACAGCCGCGCGCCCCTAACCGCACGACCAACTCGCCCGGTTTTCAGCAGATCAACAACTATCTTGGCTACGACTAGACGACAGACGTAAACTACATTCAGCTGCTCTTCTGTACCAGGTGCTTTCGGAAGACATCCCTACTTATATTCCAGCAACTTTCGTCACCTTAGTTCTTTACATCTCCATAATGCAGTGTCCCTTCTAGAAATACCTGTCCATCGAGCAACCACACACCATCGATCATTCACTGTCACCGTCTCGGGATAGTGGAATGCTCACCCCAATGACATCAAGGATGCTGCATCAAGAAAGTATATTTAAAACCTCTTACTAGCAGTTCCTCGTTAAGTGCTTCCAGCAAGGTACCTGTATTAATGATAAATGTTATTTGTTTTACGTCCCACTAACTACTCTTTTACGGTTTTCGGAGACGCCGAGGTGCCGGAATTTAGTCCCGCAGGAGTTCTTTTACGTGCCAGTAAATCTACCGACACGAGGCTAACGTATTTGAGCACCTTCAAATACCACCAGACTGAGCCAGGATCGAACCTGCCAAGTTGCGGCCAGAAGGCCAGCGCCTTAACCGTCTGAGCCACTCAGCCCGGCGGTACCTGTATTAGTGAAACGAGTGATTGTATGTGAAAATGATGTTATGAGATCATTGCACAGTTAAAGAAAATATTATGTTCCTACGATAACTCAAATTAAGTTTAGTTCTTGGGGAGTAGTAAATTAGTTGAAATCCGTAACTTCCACGTTAGACCTAGACTGATTACGCTCCTTTTCTCACTTAATGTGTGTTTAATCTTATTTAACAATGCATATCAATAATTAATTTAAAGTATCAGTATCTACCAATCAGAAGTAATAAAAGGCATCATAGGGTCAGGAATAGTATTGCAGAACTTCTCAGAACATGTGGACCGGGCAAGTTGGCCGTGCGGTTAGAGGCGCGCGGCTGTGAGCTTGCATCCGGGAGATAGTGGGTTCGAGTCCCACTGTAGGTAGCCCTGAAGATGGTTTTCCGTGGTTTCCCATTTTCGCACCAGGAAAAAGGGGCTGTACCTTAATTAACGCCACGGCCGTTTCCCTCCAACTCCTAGACCTTTCCTATCCCATCATCAACATAAGACCTATATGTGTCGGTGCGACGTAAAGCCACAAGCAAAAAAAAAAAAAACCCCACACACACAAACAAACATGTGGCATATTTGAAGTCTTTGAAGAAGTGCACTGTATCTCTACTGACGGATCGGGTAAATGTGCAGACATTATCGCGATTGACAAGAGAAATATCAGCACCGCTATTGAGCCAAAAATAAACTGTCAGAGCAACAGTTCGCAGGCCAAAGAAGATGATTCTGAAAAGAAGACACACTACGAACCCCGTTTTAAGTATTTTGAAAAAAAATAACACATACCCGCCAGTTGCTGGGACAGGGCCTAGAGTGCTGGCGGGCCCGGGCCTTCTGAGGGGCCTCCAGACTCCTTGCAAAAAAGCAAAACAAGAAAAAATCGTACCTAATGTCATTCTGCATGGAAATGATCCGAGCGGTTTCGTATGATCGCGCGGCTGTTAGCTTGCATCCGGGAGATAGTGGGTTCGAATCCGACTATCGGCAGCCCTGAAGATGATTTTCCATTTTTTACACCAGGCAAATGCTGGGGCTGTACCTAATTAAGGCCACGGCCGCTTCCTTCCCACCTCTAACCCTTTTCTATCCCATCGTCGACATAAGACCTATCTGTGTCGGTGTGACGTAAAGCCCCTAGTATCTCTCGCAACACCTCGTTAAGTTCCTCACAAAAAACGTGTACCAAATTATTTAAAAATAATTACAGCAAAAAAAAAAACCAAAATAGCATAGTTTAGTTAGGTGTGTAGTGCACTTGAGATCGTATTATGCTGACATTTTGCAGAATATTTAACTTTTGTCACACATTTATTCGACAAGAGTAAAAAGTTTGTGTAGTAACAATCAGATCAAAAAATTAGATGTACGGCTTTTCAGGCGTTTGCTCTATTAACCAGCATTTCGTCTTAGGTCTGACACTAGACTCGTCAGAGTGGGATGTGTCAGACCCTACCCACTGATGCTGGGGTGTATGCAGGTGAAATTTATCAGAAGCCTATTTATGAGGCACAGTCTGATAACTGCATACGGGAGATAAAACTACACAATGGAATTAATGCGCGCCTAGCAAATCCAAATGGAAATTCTAAATTCCCATATGCAGTTATCAGACTGTGCCTCATAAATAGGCTTCTGATAAATTTCACCTGCATACATCCCAGCATCAGTGGGTAGGGTCTGACACATCCCACTCTGACGAGTCTAGTGTCAGACCTAAGACGAAATGCTGGTTAATAGAGCAAACGCCTGAAAAGCCGTACATCTAATTTTTTGATCTGATTTTTGATGCTCTATTGGTGGAAAATTATCTAATTCCCTCCATGGGAATTTAGAATTTCCATTTAGTAACAATCAGTCAACTCAGTTTCGAACAAGCTCTCTTTGCGCCAAGTTAATAACAGGCTTATCAGTTGTACGTTTTGATATTTTTCAAATTATAATTGAACAGTTTTTCCATTTAATTTTGTTCGTAATTTTTTTTGTTCTAATCGAGACTTCGGTATCGGCTACAGAGTATAGTTCTGAAAAATGAAACCAATTTAAGTTACGTACGGACATCTGACTGGTTCATGGTTGGCAGTTCAGCAACTTTGCCGTGAAACCATGGGGGCAGTCAAACAAAAAAAATACTTAAAGCTGATACAGTTTCCTCTGATTTTGGAGACGTTGCTTGCGTAGAAATAACTTCTTCAAGAACGTGTTAGGCAGACTACTGTTGTTTATGTACTAACGTATTTTGCTACTTACTTTTCATAAAACACGTATTACTAATGAAAAGCTCCAGGGGCTCTCCACTTGGAAGCATGGATTGCGACCACGGGGCCCTTAGCTGAGTCCTGGCATTGCTTCCACTTACTTGTACCAGGCTCCTCACTTTCATCTATCCTATCCGTCCTCCCTTGATCAAGTCTTGTCTTTTCCGACCCCGACGATATTAGAGCACTCGAGACCCAGGGAGTGTTTCATTTTCACGCCCTTCGCGGCCTGTGTCTTTCTTTAGTCGACACCTTCAGTTTCGAAGTGTAGGATCCCTTCAACTTTTTCTCTGTGATTAGTGTTATATAGAGGATGGTTTTTCTAGTTGTACTTCCTCTTAAAACAATGATCACCATCACCACTTACTAACGAAACGTTTTATTAATTACATACACTTAGGCTACGTACGCCTAATGATGCTATACAAAACGTACAGTAGTTACCAAAATGTTCTGGCTCATTGCGGTTAATTACATCGGAATTGCAAAATCATCAAATTAAAACCCCTCCAAAACATACCACATACGGCAAACTTTAACCGCGCGCTCTGACAGTGCTTCGGCTAATTTCGGAACTGCTCGATGTAACTCGTGTCTATCATCCTTGCTCCTCACAGCCCCTCGCCATGTGCACCCTCCTTACGTCTCACGGTCCCGCTCCCAAAGTTCTGAAATTGAACCTCTTCGCTGGTTCCGAAGAGCAACAGAGTGTTGATGTCAAAAATACCGCTGTGCGCGTGGATATACAGAGCTTATGAAAGGAACAGATTGTATTAAACCATTTCACAGAGACTTAACTATTTCTAGGGGGTTCACTGAGCCACTGAACATACATAACGCACCGCCACTGGTTAGAGCACAATGTTTACCCACACCAGATGTGAATTTGATTTCTCATTTGACAGTCCGCAGTCTGGAAAAGTGGGACGGGAAAATGTGTCCTGAGTTTTTCACATAGGACTAACCTAAACACAAAGTTTCATAACTGACTGAGGGACGCTAAACTGGTGGCCCGGGTCTATCGAGTTGTCCAGAATCGACTTTTATTCGGTGCTCCCGGGGTTTCCCTTTTTAGTTCAGTGCTTACATGAGACTCAGGAACCGAAGTAAATATCGCTCAAAATCTCTACAAAACAGATGAAAGCCCTATGAGTTCAAAATATACTGAATTTTTATTACATAAATCACTGAAAAGTCCGCCTCTGTGGTGTAGTGGTTATTGTGATTAGCTGTCAGCCTGAAAGCCCAAGTTCGATTCCCGGCTCTGCCACGAAACTTGAAAAGTGGTACGGGGTCCAATCAGCCTCGGGAGGTCAACTGAGTATAGGAGGTTTAATTCCCGCCAAAGTAATTTTCTAAGTGATTTTCCGTGGTTTCCTAGGTTTCTCCAGGTTAATGCCAGGATGGTACTTAACTTAAGGCCACGGCCAATTCCTTCCCTCTTCCTTTTCTATCCCTCCCCATCTTCCCATCTCCCCACCAGGTCCCTGTTCAGCACAGCAGGAGAGGCCGACTGGGCGAGGTACTGATCCCCATCCCTGTTGTAACCTGGCCAAATTTCTCATGCTCCAAGACACTGCCCTTGAGGCGTTAGAGGTGAGATCCTTCGCTGAGTCCGGTGGAAAACCAACCGTGGAGGTTAAACGGATTAAGTAAATAACAAATGATAAATCACTGCAGGAAAGAAAATTAGAAATGGTCAAGTTACTACCATTTAAAATAACACACAAACTAAGACCTTCGTTGAAAAGACCATGCTTGATACTCATTTCTGAAGTTACAGGAAGCATCCATTCACATGAAATGTAAACCATCTGCGGACTTAAAACATAACGATAATAATGCTCTAAATACTAGCAAAGCTGGCTTTAATATAACCAGAGATCAACAACTGTAATGAAATCCAGATTCAAAGCTCGGGCTTTTCAGTTTCATATACAACAGTTCATAAGCAAAATATGAACATAAAAGAAGCAGCAATATTGCCACTCTCGAGATATTTAGAATACACACATATACGGAAGAGCTCTTGCTGTAGAAAGATGAACTCGAAACGAGACGGTCAAAGCGACGACGAACTTAGTAACAAACTTCAATAATATTCATAGAGCTCCCAAAATATTAACTCTTCACTGCACCTCACAGCCTCTGTCAGGGTTGAAATTAAGACAGCCTGAGCGACTCGATCCGAGAATATCGTACTATTTCATTTCTGGATTTCATCTTCGAAATCACTATTGAAACCCCGAAAAGTATGTGATGATTAATTGAGAATTAAGAGCCTCTAAAGACGCAAGGCAAAATTAGACATTAAAAAGAAAAATGTATGTTTAATAGGTTCTTAAATAACTAAATATGACAAATTTGCAAAAATAATATTTTAATGGGATGGGGGGCAAACGTTTGGCCATGGGGGTCTTTGAGGGTAAAAACAGTATTTTGGACTAATTTGGAGATGAGTCCTAGGGTTTTTGTTGTTGTTGTTGTTGTTGTTGTTGTTGTACTATACCAAGTTCTGATATTCATTTACACCGTGCAGCCGTCCACTCCTTGCAGCAGAAGAAGATACAACAATTACAAACATGAAACGCACAATGTATCATATATGATACTACAGTTCACCACAAGTTACACTAATTGTCTGAACCAGAAAAAAGATAAAACACATGACGCATCAGACATGATACACAGGGTCGCTCGAGGATAAGAGTTATTAAGTCAATCTCTTCTCCAGAAACAAAGTGGAAACAGAAGCAGTTACCCAAGCATACGTGGGAAATCCTTGAAAAAGTATGGAATGTAACTTTATAATAAATTAAATACATATAATGTGGATATCTTTCCTACGAATCAAATTAACTTTGAATTGGGATGTGAATAAAACAAATACTGTTGAATATTATCTCTGTTTTGTGTACATGTCTGATTTCATTCTTCTAGTTGCTCTTTTATTCCTTATCTCTACATTCTACTGTTACATTTCTTCTTCTATTTGAATCCACAGTTTTTTAATTACCTATATCAAACACTCTGTTTCTCTTCTCAGAATATTTTTTTGCATACAGTGTCAAGTTTAATTCGTACTCTCTCTTCCAAGACTTATCGTACAATTTAACTGCGTAGCTAAATGTCTTTCTTTGCATTATGCACCACTGTAAAAATAATTTCTTGTAATAAATGTATATTTTTTATTGTATTACCAACGTTTTCTTGTTTGGAACCCTCAAATCTAAATTGGGTAGTTCATTGCATTCTTCAATTTGTATTTTACTTGCTTCTATTCAGTTAATGTTTAGAAGTGTAATTATTAATTGCATATTGTGAACATTGTAATTGGGCGAAAGCCTGTTATGTGCATAAATAAATAAATAAATAAATAAATAAATAAATAAATAAATAAATAAATATAAATATTCGCTATCAGAATGATCTGCAGTTCCTATCATCATCATCATCATCATCATCATCATCTTCTTATTCTTACTCTTCTTCTTCTTCTTCTTCTTCTTCTTCTTCTTCTTCTTCTTCTTCTTCTTCTTCTTCTTCTTCTTCTTGATTATTTCATCCATTTATAGAGGTCAGCACTTGATGTAGATTTGTCCACTTTTAGGGGCAGATGCCCTTCCTTACGTCAACCATATGCAGAGGGATGTATTCATTATTGCATGTTTCTGTCCCGAGCCAGATGAATTAACCCTACATTGAAAAAATCCTTAACTCGGTCGGGAATCGAACCCGGAGCCCTCTGATCGTATAATTTAACTTCATAGCTAAATGTGTTACTTGGCATTAAACACCACTGTAAAAATAATTTCTGTTAGTAAATGTATATTTTTTTATGGTATTACCAACGTTCTCTTGTTTGGAACCCTCAAATTTACGCTAGCTATTTATCCAAGGGGCCGAACAAAAACAACAACAATAATAATAATAATAATAATAATAATAATAATAATAATAATAATAATAATAATAATAATAATAATAATAATAATAATAGTAATCATAATCGTACAAGTTGCAAGTGAGACGTAAAACCAATAATATTGTTATTTACTGAAGCGATCTGGTAGCGTGTTGGAGCGAAACTACGTTCATGGGTTTTTGCAGAGTGCGGGTCAAGTTTCCGCTCTCATGTCTCTGTAACACTGACAACACGAACAATATAACAGGTAGAGTGTGGGTCGAGTTTCCGTTATCATTTGTCTGTAAACTAATCGACTGTGCCATGATTCGATCGCGAAAAGCTTATTGGTAGGAACTGAGCCAACCATTCAGAAGACTGAGGAAAGCCAATGAATGGTAAACATAAGTCTAATGAAAATGAAAATCCACAGCCTGATTCCAGTCATTCGACCGGCCCTCATCTAGCGGCCAGGATAGGAATTGTGCCGGCTGTCGAAGCCTGTCGCATTCCTGTGGGATAATGATCAATGACTGACAGATGAAATGAGTGTTGCTGGAATGAAACATGATAGGGAAAACCGGAGTACCCGGAGAAAAACCTGTCCCACCTCCGCTTTGTCCAGCACAAATCTCACAAAGAGTGACCGGGATATGAAGCGTGGAATCGAGCGGTGAAAGCTACATAGGCCTGCTTCATTTCACTGGATATCTCCGAAGGAGTTCGCTTCTTTCCGTAAGAGAACAGTATTGCTACTTGTTCAAAATGTTCACGTATTTATCATTGATGGCAAAACAGCCGTGATAAAGTCGTGTTTTTTCTGCGTCACATCGATAGTCTGTTATATATATTTCTACTGACGGTTCTCACGTAGAATTTGTTGTTCTGTTTATATACTTTCTGCTAAATATATATATATATATATATATATATATATATATATATATATAGATTAAAAATAAAAATAAAAAACTCTACAGGTTGCAACGATATTTCCTAGGTGAAACGTCACAAGTGTGTTGTTGGATTATGCTTCCTGAACGACAAGAACAAGAACTACTTCAAAGCATTTCGCACCCAAGTAATATTCAGCTGAATCAAAAGGATGTGTGAAAACTAAATTCTCTTTCATTGCAGACTGATATAAATTTTTCTGTGTACATTTTCTATTATTTTCTTGATAATTTTTTCAATCTACTTTACGTCGCACCGACTCAGATAGGTCTTATGGCGATGATGGGCTAGGAAAGGGTAAGAGCGGAAAGAAAGTGATCGTAGCCTTAATTAACGTATTTACTAGGTGTGAAAATGCGAAACCACGGAAAACCATCTTCAGGACTACTGACAGTGGACTCTTTCTGGACAAAGTAGCTGTGTCTATTTGTTGTGGATTTCAGTTGTTATACCATAATATATCTGTAAACAGAAAATTTCGAAGTCAGCACGGAGTGAAGACGCTAGAGTAACAAGATGTGGCATGACTTAAGTGGTAAACAAATGATGTACCTCGTATAAACAGGTATTTAATTATTCATGTTAATTTTAAACATAGAGTGTTACAAATATTTTTCTTGTTTTACGATATATCCGCCGCAGAATGATAACCATTGTAATTACTTCCGTTTAAGATACAAAATCATACATTTAAGAGTTAAAAAAGATCTAGCCGAGAATTCGAGAGAAAGCGATAGCACATGGGCACGCGTGCAGCGGACAGCAGGCGTGGGGCACAGCGGTGGTGGTGATATTGATTGCTTGCTCCCTGCAGCCACCCAGCCGCCCCTCAGCTCTCTGGCCAGTTGACATCACACTCATTCAGCCACACAAAATCTTCATTTCACTAGCAACGTGCAAAGGAGAAGGTCAAAAGGGAATATTGCACGATTCTGCATGTGCACAAGAGTACTCTTAACTAGAGACAAGTTAGAGGCACCAGACATCAAAAACACAGCGATATACAATGGGTACAATAAGTACTCATACACTGTATGTGTGGCTTGTAACATATCTTTCTTTCTTTTTTTCTTTCTTTCTTTTTTTGCTTTACGTTGCACCGACACAGGTAGGTCTTATGGCGACAATGGGACAGGAACGGCCTAGGAATGGAAAGGAAGCGGCCGTGGCCTTAATTAAGGTACAGCCCCAGCATTTGCCTGGTGTGAAAATGGGAAACCGCGGAAAGTCATCTTCAGGGCTGCCGACAGTGGGATTCGAACCCATTATTTCCCGGATGTGAGCTCACAGCTGCCTGCCCCTAACCGCACAGCCAACTCACCCGGTTTACATATCTTTAATAATAACACAAGTACTTCATGCCCTAGCACATAAATTATATTTCTTAATGAAGTGTGAAGAACCATCCACGGATAGAAATTATGCTGTCTTTACAACAAAACAAAACGAATACAATTTTCTGTTCCGAAAATGAATATTCATACATGTTGAATCGCCGTCCTTAAGCCCTCAGTTTGACAATCAGCACTTCGTATGTATTCCCTGGGCATCTATAACTCCATTCATTCTTCAGATGATCGACGAAGTCTTATTTTGACGAGCAAGTCCGTTACTTTACTCTCCCGTCCAACAAAGCCCACATATTTTCTATGGGATTGAAGTCTGGGGATTGTGGACGCGTTGGAAGTTGCTCGCGAATATGACACAGCAGCCATTCTTTTCTTGTCCGAGGAGTATGCTTAGATCGTTGATTTGTTAAAAACAAACGCGTCCTCAAGATTTCACTTCGCAACAGTGGCCAGCAAATTATCACGGAGTATGTTTACATACGCTGTGGCAGTCATGTTATCCTTTTAAAAAACTACTTCTTCCACCCCAGCGTACCTCGTGCATCCTTACACCATGGCATGACCTCTGCCATGCTTAACAGTTGGTACAAAGCTCTTAGGGTCACATTCTTGAATTGGTACACTGTCATGAAATTGCTCTCATCCGAGAATATAACCTTCTTCCAGTATTCCGTGGGGTGGTTGAGATACGCGCGAGCAAATTCCAGTCGTTTCACCCTATTGCGTCGGTTAATTAATGGTTCTTTTCTTGCCACTCTGCCTTTTAAGCCAGCTTCGTGAATGTATTTACTTACGGTTTTAGGTTTTACTTCCTTGCATGTTGCTGTTCCGACGCAATCATTCGGACGCTGACGCCCGAGTTCCTGCGCGCTTGTTGTGCTACATATCGCGATTATCGATCTGTTAAAGCGTTAGGACGTCGAGATAATCGCACATTCACCGTAGATCTTGTTCGTTTGTACTTGTTCCCAACATACTGGACAGCAGCATGCGAGAAGTTCAGTTTTTCTGCAATGTTTCGGCAACGGAATCCTTTTTGCCATAAGGAAAATAATTTTTCCATCACAACAGTGTTCAACTCACCCGATCGACGCCCCCTTTCTGTACACCATTAGTTCCAGGCACTAATACTCACTGTTAAACTAGATACCCGATGAATGATTTATTTTCAGCCATCAGTCGGCGATCTTTACGTACCACCGGGCGAGTTGGCCGTGCGCGTAGAGGCGCGCGGCGGTGAGCTTGCATCCGGGAGATAGTAGGTTCGAATCCCACTATCGGCAGCCCTGAAAATGGTTTTCCGTGGTTTCCCATTTTCACACCAGGCAAATGCTGGGGCTGTATCTTAATTAAGGCCACGGCCGCTTCCTTCCAACTCCTAAGCCTTTCCTATCCCATCGTCGCCATAAGACCTATCTGTGTCGGTGCGACGTAAAGCCCCTAGCAAAAAAAAATTACGTACCATGCATGACTACGATCTAATTGTTTGAAAACTTTTTTTGTGTGCCGTTAAACAATACTTTATTATAAATCAAATACACCCATTGTACGTCACAATTAATTTGGTCGAAAAGTAGTGCATCTATAGTGTTAGTATATATCGTTTACCGATAATTCCCGTTTGTGTACCGTTTGAAACCATACATGTATGAATATTTATTTTACCCACTGCAGATACGTAGTGCTAGGATGTTTACGAAGTCAGATGTTATCCTCTGCCTTTATTTGCGTTCCTAACTAGTTTTTAATGCAAATCAGGAGATTGTCACAATATTAGTCTAATATTGGACTCTTGTAATACAGTTTCAAAAGAAATAACGCTAAGCAAACGATACACCCAGGAAAAGATATACCACCACGCAAAATATGAGTACATTTTCAGTAACCTTATGGCAAACGCAATAAAACCTGTTACTACATCTTCCCCATAACAGAAGTATCACCTCGACGAAACAGAAGTT
Organism: Anabrus simplex; assembly: GCF_040414725.1. Classification (NCBI taxonomy): domain Eukaryota; kingdom Metazoa; phylum Arthropoda; class Insecta; order Orthoptera; family Tettigoniidae; genus Anabrus; species Anabrus simplex. Next base: position 48,404,775 of record NC_090272.1, on the reverse strand, counting down.
GCTGGCCTACTAACTGGAGCCAGACAGACCATCCCAAAATTCTCCCTCCAGTGGCGGCGATGAGGACCCCGCAGACCCCACGGGGCGGGGGGACCCATGGCTTGTGAGGGGCCCCATGACTGTTTCTTACTACAGTAACTGAAGAGTGGTTTTACATATAGATAAAGCTACAGCACACAACACGGTACAATTTGTACTACTGAGGGACATTCCAAACTTAGGCCGTCGTAGTGCAGAGCTTCTCTCGTCAATAGGAGTACGGTAGTTATTTCTGAAATAACATGGTTTCCCAGCCTGTTCCAATAATAACCACCCCTAGCTGCCACTCGCAACAATCAGCAAGGCATTTGAAGTAATTAGCCAGTTCTGAGAACCCAGTAGTCAGCGAAGATGCAATACCAAGGACATACTCCTTATCTAAATTCTAAATACTGAAGTTTCGAGCCTGTTCATACTCTCGACAGTAAGTGTAGCTAAATAGGCCTACGATGAACGGCTGAGTTGTGAATTGTTTGGTACTAGGAACGGGATTATTTCTTAATATTTTGACGGTCATCGTGTTTTGGTTACTATAACTGGAATATGCACTTCCTCTCTCTCTCTCTCTCTCTCTCTCTCTCTCTCTCTCTCTCTCTCTCTCTCTCTGTGTTCGTACCATATACGTGTATTATTTTCATCCCATAGGATTTGAAAACTAAATTGTGTAAATTATTATTAATATTATTATTATTATTATTAGCAGCGTCGTTGCTGTTCATTGTAATAATATATAATCTTGTACTACGAAATAAATTTGTAACGTTCCTCATAAGGCAACGAGGGGGCACGAGCTTCATAGCGCCGCTACCGTCTCCGTCAATATCTGCAGAAAATTAAGCCCCCCGGTAGACATTATAAGACATTTCTCTAATTAATTAATTATTGGCGTGTGGCCTCCGGGAGGTCTGGTGCAGGTCTTTTGAGTTGACACCTGTTGGGCGACCTGCGCGTTTATGAGGATGGCGTTCTACCTATGATGAATTCTAATGCTTAAGACGGCACACACACCCAGCCCCCGTGCCATTGGAATTAACCAATTAAGGTTAAAATCCCCGACTCGGCCGGGAATCGAACCCGGGACCCTCCGGACCAAAGGCCAGCACGCTAACCATTTAGCCATGGAGCCGGACAGACATTTTTCTGATAGCCCTTAAAGGCTCCATACATACATTCAGAAATCATTTGTACACGTCCTAACTTTTCCCTTCTATATAATATTGCAAATGTCCATGTATCTATCATAATTATTACGCTGTTTACTGGTTTCATTATTCACCCTTTTGTTTATATCTACTGGTGATTTTATTCTGCACGACTTATTGTTCGTTGTTAATAATGTTATTTGCTTTAGGTCCCAGTAACTACTTTTATGGTTTTCGGAGGTTATTGTTTGTGTACATGGCATTAGTTGTGTACTGGACTTTGCATGCTTTGTCGAGAAGCAACCTGGAATACAAGGAAGCAATTTAAAATTAGTTAAAATCCGTTGGTAGTACTCAAGTAAATATTTATCTTCCAGTTTGCAAAACTGCCGCCTACGTATCTGGATGTTTATCTTATAGTCGCAGTAGAGGCCCTCAGCCTTTAAAATAGCCATCACTGCAATAATCACAAAAGGCAGTTGTAACCTCATGTTTAAGTGAAATTCGAACACCCTGTGGCTCTAAATACATACAACCAAGACAATAAGACCGAAACTTCTAAAAACAGGTCTGAAAACACACTTAATCATATCACTGCCATAAGTACAAACATTCCATGCAAGCGAGTAGAAAAATGACATCAATATTCCTTTTTAATATACAATAAAAACCACAGCCCTGGTAGATACGTGCGTCATTTGATAGATATTCAACCACACAGGGAAACTGATGGTTATCAATTAAAATTCAATAATTTTATTGCAAATTAAAAAATTCAAACCGTATGCTGTCTGCCCTCTCATTACTCTCAATCCACGTACACCGCATTTCAATATGAACTCCCCTCTTTCCGTGAATATGAAGTCCATTTGAAACTCCTGTGGGACAATGTGAGCTGAATTTTTATTCCTTTCTGCCATCACAATGAGTAGATCATCTACATCCTGGAGCTTGATATTCAAGTTTTTGGTCGGCGAATGAAAGTTGAGGCTTGGGATGGAAGCATAGAATGCTAATGGATATGTCAGAATATAGATTTTTTTTTAACGTAGCAGAATGACTTACAAATAATGATAGTAGTAAGGGGGTAATGGGATAATGTCCAGGATTGGCCAAATGCATTCAGTAAAATGAGGAGTGTGTTCTGCAGCATAGACCTTAGCTTACATCCAGAAATTAGACTTTTCAGAGCCATACAAGGATGCGGATATCCGCGCGAAGTTAGTGTCATGGCGGATAATTTTGCTGATAATTTCTAAATAATAATGTTTATTGATTTTCATTCGGGTACACTCTTACTTTTTGCTTGTTGTTAGGTGACCCTTGACATTGGAATTGGAGAATGGTGATATATAGAGCCTTGAAACCATAAAGCTGTAAATCTGACCTAAGCCTAACTGGATTCTGCCCGTAATTAGAGGAAGGAAGGAAGGAAGGGACAAAGGTCAGACGTCGATAGGTGTCGCAAGAGAAAATCCCTCATAACCCTGTGACTGTAGGGGTTCTGGCGCCAGGCATCAGATCTATTGAGCTAAGTTATCAGATCTATCCGTTTCAATACCTTGGGTATAATATACTGTAGTTAAATATTTACAATATCCGCGGATAACGATTTGCGGACGCAAATAACCATGGATGTGGAGGGGATGCGGATATTATTTTCTATATCCGCACGGGGCTTTCGTTATATCTTCTCTATCTTGTTGTATGGAGTTGAGATCTAGACCCTGATAAAGAGGGAAATTGACATATTAGAGGCAATTGAGGTATGGGCTTAGAGAAGGATACTGCAGTTGAGCCGAACAGATAAGACCACAAATGATGAGGTAGTGACGTGAATGGGAAAGAGAAAGGAAATATTATAAATACTGTCAAGAATAGAAAGCTCCAGTATCACGGTCATATGATGGGAGGAGAAAAATATAATCTGGCAGATGGTCACTCAAGGAAAGATAAAAGGCAAAAGACGCATGTCTCGGATTGATAATCTGGAAACTGTGTTGAACTGTTTCACTATTGGGCTGCTTCGTGCTGCAAGATCTAAAGCAAGAATCTCTGTGATGGAGAGGCACCAACTTTTGAAGCGGGTTATCAGCTTATTCCCCCGCTCGCACCAACCCTCAGAAAATTTTCGAGTCAGATCTAAAGCATGCTCCTCCCCTACTCGATAATGAGTCCTCGTTCTCCCTTCCATCAACTATCCTTCGTTTTTTGGATTTAAGAATTTGCTTTATGTCGCACCCACCGGAGTGGGAAGGAAGCGATCGAGCCGTTAATTAAGTTAGAGCCCCAGTATTTGTCTGGTGTGGAAATGGGAACCACGGAAAACCATCTACACGGTTGCCGACAGTGGGGTTCGAATCCACCATCTCCCGAATGCAAGATGATAGCTGCGTGACCCAAATCTCGCGGCCACTTGCTCAGTCAACAGCTATCTATTCGTAAGTACAGTGGAACCTCGATATCTCGAATCACATCGAGATAAATTTTATTTCGAGTTATCGAAATTTCGAGATATCGAGAATACTGTTTCTGAGCATGAATATAGCACATCTACGGTCTTATACTGAATACATTATTTTTAACTTTATTTAAAAATATACGAACAAACTCTATTTTACAGCATCACTCTAATTATAACCCTTATTATAGTAACTTTTTAGAAGACAGGATACAGTAGATACAGTAGTGAAATAAGAAACGTACCTCCGTTAACACCTTTGGAAAAATCCGTTAGTCTCTTCTGTTTGTTAATGTTAACCTTTCTTCCCTTCACGTTGGAACTTCTCGTCAATACCACGCGGCCGAGATTCGTAAATGGAGCTTGTCATCCGCGACTTCGGGGGTTGCTTTTGTGACCGGTAATTAATTCACACCCGAGAAACAGCGAGGCTTCGCCGATTTTCCGATCACTAGAAGTTTTAGTTTTTCGGTTACCGTCATATTAGCTCCCAGCACCACTGTAAACCTTGCTTTACTTGTTAACTGTTCCGCACAAACCACAACTGCCGTATTGCACAGTTATGGTGCACAAAATTCGAGTTACACAGTATTTTTTGCTTCAAGGGAGGAAATGTTTGCTTCGAGATATCGAGAAATTCGTGTAATGGAAGTTCGATTGTATATCATATTTCACAATAAAATTTGCGCATTCTGTGATAAATTATTTTTAGCTTGCTTCGCACCAAGCAGCTGCTTTTCAGTGTAGGTTTGATTGAAGCATCCTCGCCCCTGTGATGACTTTTCGTCTTGTGAACCATAAGCGATTCCAGTGTAGATGTGCTTAATGTAGGCCTGAATCCTGTCTGATTTTGCCTGTTTGTTGTTAGGTTATCAGCCCAGAGGCTGGTTGGATCCTCAAATAACACCACAAAAAGTTATGCGCTTGTAGGAAAACTACAAAAACCAATGGCAGCACCAAAATGAGGCTTGCTAGGAAAGATGAGGACTGAGGAAGTTTGCCATTGTTTTCCTCACTGGGCCGGACAATGCTATTGCAGCACGACTGACCCTATGAGCAACACCTTTCATAACAATAAGACGCACTGGTCATTACTCAGCACCACCCACACCCCAGTAACTTCCATACTGCCACAGCCATGGGTGAGACTGCGACTAATTTTTCCTTTTTCTGTGGAAAGTTAATATCAAGTGCCTTAATACTGCAAAATGCAACACTGCTTAATGTTTTCTAGTGGAGAAGAACAGAGTACATGCAAAATGAATTTCACAACGCTCACGCGTAGCAGAAGGAAGTGACGATCGAGTAAGTAAAGTTGCCAACTCACAAGCATTAATTTTTTTTTAACAATTTCGTTTACGTAGCACCGACACATACAGGTCTTATAGCGACGATGGGATAGAAAAGGCCTAGGAATGGGAAGGTAGCGTCCGTGGCCTTAATTAAGGTACAGCCCTAGCATTTGCCTGGTGTGAAAATGGGGAAACCACAGAAAACCATCTTCAGGGCTGCCGACAGTGGGTTTCGAGCCTACTATCTACCGGATGCAAGCACACAGCTGCTCGACCCTAACCGCACGGCCAACTCGCCCGAAGTATTAAAACGAGGTGCGTTGCACAGTAATGCTCTAAAAGATGGAACAATTTCTTCTTTCTGTATTTTACGTAGAACATTATTTATTTCCTAATAATTTCCAAAATAATTCCCCCTTTGACCTTAATGCCGTAATCGTGATATGAAATACGTAATAATTACGGACAATCCGTAATAGTTGGCACTTCTGCACTGACGGTAGCCGACCTTCTGAGAGGAGATGACACTTTAAGTGGAAGAAGAGCTAGAAGAGGAAGAAGAAGAATAGTTAGAAAACGTTCTCTGATTATGGGACTAGGTGACTGTGTTCGACTCAATGCACATCTATTAGTATACACACAACCACACTACTAACATTTACCGACTATCTATTTACATAACTTGACAAGTCTTATGAAGAGAAAACTGGAGTTGTATTGGTTTCTCATCCTCAAGGACGGCCGATACGGAGATGGTTTAAAAAGTATGAATGACTGTAGTGAATTTTAGCGATCAAAGGGCTCTAACTAAATAACGGAATCGCTGTGGTAAAGACCTGAACCAAACACTTGTAACACGTAAGCAGAAGTAAAGTAAATATACTTCTGTTCGTTTTCTGCTAGCTAAACATAGGTGCGGCTCGCACCTGACACCCGAGGGCGACTGGTCTTCGCAGGTCTTGCAGTGCGTGGGCGATCTACCTTTACCTTGGCTGGCTCAACACCTCCACTGTTTTCCACTTGTCCTTTTCTTTCATCTCAACATCTGCCTAAAGGGTGACGCTCAATTTTGAATACTTCGTTGTACGTGAATGGCTAAACCCTTCAGTAAAGAATGATTTCTCTAACTGAAGCTTTTTGTTCTCACAGAACACAGTTAACTGTCAAATAGTTGATTGAAACCGACATTACAAGCTCCTTCACAATATAAAATACAGTACGAAACAGGCATTCCATACTTTTAACGTCACACGAACACAGATAGAACTTACGAAACAGGTTATTATCAGTAAATTCCTTGACACAAAAATTAAGTGGACTCTTGTACGGAAGAATCACCAGGGCCGTTGACAAGGGGGGCAGAGGGGGAAATGCCAAGGTGCCCACAGCGGGCCGAGACCACCAAAGAAATGAATTAAGACATAAACATTTAAATTTTAAATAAAATCCAATGCTAATAGGAATACAGAATTCTGTGGTTTAAAAAGTGAAAAAGCAAATCAAAGCAGAGGATGTGTCAGTGTGCAGCACAGAAGTATGACGTTAGCGCTGTTATTGCTGTTGTTGTTGTTGTTACCAATTTTATACCAATTCTGTACTATATTTTTTGGCATAAATGCGAAAAAAATTGCACTAATTTTGCAGCAAAGTGTCAAAAAGTTTACTCCACAAAAATGTACCACAATGCTTGCTTCGAAAGATACACAAAAAATACACCAAATTTACACCAAGATAATACCAATTTTAAACCGTTATATTTGTGGGGTAAATACGAAGAAAATTGCATAAATGTTTCACTAAAATGACACCAAAGTGATTCCACAAATTCATCCAAATCCATGGAGTAACTTTGGAGCATTTTTGAAGCAAATTTGATTCAACAGTGGGTGTTTACAATTAAGAAGGTTGAAAGAAAAACCTTGGTGTACTTTTGGCGCGAACGCGGAGCAGAAATTGTCTCATCAATGTACTATTTTTTGTGTAACAATGGTGTAAAATGTCACTTCTCTTGCACCAACTTTGTTGGTGTAAAATGGTGTAAATTATGCGAAAACATGTGTGGTGTAATTATGGTACATTTTTGGTGCATTTTTCATTTGTGCCACAATTTTTGTGATAAATGCGAAAGAATATGCACTAATTTTGCAGCAAAGTGGCACAAAGGTTACTCCACAAATGTACCGCAATGCTTGCTTCGAAAGATACACCAAAAATACACCAAATTTACACCAAGATTATACCACTTTGCAACCATTATATTTGTGGGGTAAATACCAAGAAAATCGCAGGAAGTTTGCACTAAAATGACATCAAGGTGATGCCATAAATGCATCCAAATCCTTGGTGTAACTTTAGAGCATTTTTGAAGCAAATTTGGTTCAACAGTGGTGTTGACAATTAAGAGGGTTAAAAAGAAAATCCTTGGTGAACTTTTGGCGCAAACTCGGTGCAGAAATTGTCTGAATAATGTACACTGGAACCTCGACATCTCGAATCACCTCGGGAGTAATCGAAATTTCGAGATATAGAGAATACCGTTTTTGAGCATGTAAAGCACATAATTGAATAACACGTACCTACCGGCTTATACTGAATACATTATTTTAACAGTAGGCCTACTTAAAAATATACAAACTATTTTACGGCATCACTTTAATTATAACCCTAATTACAGTGACTTTTGAGAAGACAGGATACAGTACATACAGTAGTGAAATAAACAACGTACCTCCGTTAACACATTTGGAAAAAAATCCGTTAGTCTCTTCTGTTTGTTACTGTTAATCTTTCCTCCCTTTACGATGAGACCTCGCGTCAATACCACGCAGCCGAGATTCGTAAATGGACCTTGTCATCCACGTTTCGGGGGTTGCTTTCCTACGTGACCGGTAATTAATTCACAACAGAGAAACAGCGAGGCTTCGCCGATTTTCCGATCACTAGAAGTTTTAGTTTTTCGGTGTTCCCGTCATATTAGCACCCACCATCACTGTAACGCTTTGTTTACTTGTTAACTGTTCCTCATTCGTCGCCAAAAGACATATCTGTGTCGGTGCGACGTAAAGCCACTAGCAAAAAAAAAAAAAAAAAAAAATGTTCTTCACAAACCACAAATGCCGTATTGCACAGTTAATGTTGCACAAAATTCGAGTTACAGAGTATTTTTTTGCTTCAAGGGAAGAAATGTTTGCTTCGAGAAATCGAGAAATTCGTGTAACCGTTTTCGAGTAATAGAAAAATAAATACACGCGAAGAATAGGACAAACGGCCGGGAAATTCAAGTTATTTCGAGATACTAAAAATTCGAGTATTGGAGGTTCGAGATATCGAGGTTCGACTGTACTTCATTTTTGGTGTAACTTTGTTGGTGCAAAAATGGTGTAAATTAATATTAAAAAAATGTATGTTGTAATTATGGTGCAGTGTTGGTGCATTTTTCATTGGTGCTACATCTGTGCATCCATTGTCGCTTTTGCACCAAATTAGCACCACAAATACACAACGTTTGCACCAATAACATTTTTGCACCAATTTTACACTAATTATTACACCAATTTTTGGTGCAAACTCCGCCGCCAGGAGCTTATATACAGGTTAGTCTTTGTTATAAAATAACCTGCAAGTTCGCAGTTCTGGTCTAAATTAAATGAGGGAGGTGGGGGGGGGGGTGAGGGGATTCAGGGGCCAGACCGCTCAGTTGCCCAGAGGTTTGAGAATCCTGTCACCCGGCCTGAGAATCACGCTAACGTCCGTAACGCAAATTTTCAGATGACCCCTAGGTACAAAACATATTTATTTCAATAACTACAATTCGAGCTTCAGATTCCCACTAGATGAATTCTGCAACTCTCTCTGTATTGTAACAGATGTGGCCCTTCATTTCGGTGTGCTTGTAAGCGGGAAATTAGACATTTTTCAGGCTATCGCTTTTTTACGTCAAGAAGTGCACACTCATGGTGACAATGCTGTAGTAGAAATAATTATTAGGGCATTGTGTCTCCAGGATAAATGAACATATGTACTTAGGAGGCCCTATCCTTGCAGCGTTGCCAACCGTATGGTCCGAACCTTACATTTACGGTTTTCAAACCTGTAAATACGGTTTACGGTTCGAATGTCAAATAGTACGCGTTATATACGGTTCTGAAAAAAACTTAATGAAATGGAAATGTTCAGTTTTGTTAGAGTATGCCTCATTTCCTGGATATGTATGACGTGACCTCCATTCCTCCAGGTGACCCCCAAGCTCTGAATGTTGTGATTCACCTTTGAGCTGGTTTCAGATCAACCAATAAAGCACCTGCATAATCTGACACGTGGGATTTATCTGTCTCATTCTGCGGCCAGCATTACCCTACTTCAAACTTTATGAACTGTGGGTCTCGCAGTGTACATTTGTACACAGACACACACTTGAATCAGCCGACATCGAACTCCGTCCAACACCAGTGTGAAGTGTAGTGCAACATCAAACATATAACAGTGCAGCGTCTAGTTCTAAAGCTTATGGATAACGTATTTTCTTCAAACTTATGAATAGTATTGTGATGTACTTACAGATTATTTTGCGTCACAGTGCACTGCTTCAACTTCTTGTTGGTTAGCTTGCCATGTATTAATTACGTATATATTATTTTCTTTTGCATTTATTTTGAATGTCAATAAGGAAAGATGCGGTTAACTTCTGAGTTCGAAAATAAAGCAAGTCCTTCGATATCTCCCCCACTCCAAAAAGAAACTTATGTTAAAACACCCAGAAGAAAACAAGTGTACACCGGGCGAGTTGGCCGTGCGGTTAGGGGGCGCACAGCTGTGAACTCCCATCCGGGAGATAATTGGTTCGAACCCCACTGTCGGCAGCCCTGAAGATCGTTTTCCGTGGTTTCTCAGTTTCACGCCAGGCAAATGCTGGGGTTGTAACTTAATTAAGGCCACGGTGGCTTCCTTCCCATTCCTAGGCCTTGCCTGTCCCATCGTCGCCATAAGACCTATCTGTGTCGGTGCGACGTAAAATAAATAGCAAAAAAAAAAAAAGTGTACATGAGGTGGTGGGATAGTACAGACAGTATAGGAAGTGGCTGCGTCCTGATCCAACATGTGAATAAAAGGGCAAAGTGAATTTGTTGCATTTTCTTACTTCTAGTAATACGTTTCAGTTAAGTATTCTTATCTGATATTATTGCTACTTGCTATTATTGAATTTCTGTACGGTTTTTCAATTTTCGAAACTTGGCAACGCTGTATCCTTGCCTTGCCGCGGACTGAGAAGGAGATCTAGCCCAGGATAGTCTCCGAATGTCGATGTTCTCTGGATGGATTTAAGGGTATTTTCTACACAACATTGTTACACCCGTGTTTAGTTCAACGTTCAACAGGTATGAGAAACGATACAGTACCGGTTTGTTTTTACCGTCACCCCAGGGCACTTCTTGAAATTTGATCCTCTGACTGGTGGTCACAACACGTGCTCTGCCGTGTCTTCTCGGGTTTCAGATCTCGGTCTTTGTGGCCGATAAAAAACACACATAAGGTACTCGATAAAGGAAGCAATAATTATTTCTGGACAAATTCATTTGCTGGGTGTAATAATCCAGAACAGAGAACCAAGAACCAAGGACAGAATAGATAAGCTTTGGTATGCTGGTGAGATTGCCATAATAGCAGTGAGCGAAGGGGAGTTGAAGACAACGTTAGACAGCACTTTTCTAAACTCCCTGGCACGTAAGCCTATACACTAAGGGAACAACCTTACTCTTTTCCCCCCAGTTAATACTGAAGGTAGTGAGTTTTTGTTATCTTCTAATAGTTGGGTTCGATACAGTATCGCTAACCACGCAGTTTAGGGAATTTTTTTTCCACAATTGGTTTTAAGTCGCACCGACACAGATAGGGCTTATGACGACAATTGGATAAGAAAGGGCCAGGAGTGGCAAGGAAACAGCCGTGGCCTTAATTAAGGTACAGCCCAGCATTTGCCTGGTGTGAAAATGGGAAACAACAGAAAACCATCTTCAGGACTGCCGACAGTGAAGTTCGAACCCACTATCTCCCGAATACTGGATACTGGCCGCACTTCAGCGACTGCAGCTATCGAGCTCGGTGAAGAGATACTGAATCGAATTGGTGAGAAGGGAACGATTCGGCGAAATATGACCAGAAGAACAGAGAGAATGATAAACAAATCTTAAGACACCCCCAGGACTTGTTCAATTGGTTTTTGAGCGAAGTATAGGCAGTAATAATAATGACAGAGGTAGACCAAGGTATGAATATGACAAACGGATTAGAATGGAAATGAAAAGGTTAGCACAGGATAGAGTAGGATGGAGGGCTGCATCAAATCAGTCCATGGTCTGATTACAACAACAACAACAACAACAACAACAACAACATATCAATCCAATCAACGTATGATTTTTCACAAAATATCTTTAAAATCATATAAAATTTGACTGCCAGAAGGAATATAAATAAATAATATTATTGGTTTTACGTCCCATTAACTACTCGTTCGCCGGGCTGAGTGGCTCAGACGGTTGAGGCGCTGGTCTTTTGAATCAAACTTGGCAGATTCGATCCTGGCTCAGTCCGGTGGTATTTGAAGGTGCTCAAATACGTCAGCCTCGTGTCGGTAGATTTATTGGCACGTAAAAGAACTCCTGTGGGATAACATTCCGGCACCTCGGCGTCTCCGAAAACCGTAAAGGTAGTTAGTGGGACGTAAAGCAAATAAAATTATTATTAACTACTCGTTCACGGCTTTCGGAGACGCCACAAGAGAAGTCAATATCTAAGCTACAGGGTTAACTGTTAACTTCAGTATTCTCATATAGTCTCCGTCCTTCCCGCACGCGTGAGAATGTGTCTCATAGCTACATTAGAAAGAGAATTAACTTGGCAGTAGCTGAGAATATTGCTTACTCCCCACCGTTAGAGACGTATAAATCATGTAATAATACGGCACAATATTGCTTCATACTAAATAAACCCCTCTCGCATGGGAATATAGCCTAGAAAGAGACATAGGGCATATATATATATATAGTACAAGTCCTAAAACGGGGCGAAGGAAAGCATTAACAAGCTATAGCCTTGATGCAGTCACATAAAAGAAAAATTCCATATGGAATGTTAGTACGTTGTTGTTTTTGTTGTTGTTGTTGTTGTTGTTGTTGTTGTTGTAACGAACGCTACTTTCAGAATGTAAACGTAATCTAATGAATTTTCATTAAAAACCTTCCTTTCTGTCAGCCTTTGTACAGGGTAAACATATGTGTTTATCAAAGGGAATCCAATTTCAGAATCGTAATAAAAATATAAATTCCCTCAGGACGTGACCAGTGTAGATTTCTGTCTCCACTACAAGTAAATAAAATACACCCCACTGGGACACATGGCAGCTACTAACAGACCACTACAGCCAGAGATGACATCAGTGGAATTAGTGGACTGAATAAAGGGCGATCATAATTTTTCAATTTCACCTATCCCTCAGATTTTCGAATTGAATACTGTCTACACCATCTCATGCCGTGTGTAAATACATAAGGTTCCTAAACAGGGTGTAATAGAACTATACCGGGGAAAAAAATGAGTCTGCTCTTCGGAGATAAAAATATATTTTTACCCAATGCATGGATTTTCGCGAAACTTTGTGGGAATGTCACCTACATAAAAGTAGAGATATCACGAAAATTTCTTTCATATACAATTAATAGCTTTTCCAAAATATGTTTTTGAAATTCTATTTCCGTTTTTTCATGAAATTTAATTAACATGTTAATGTAAATTCGTAATTAGGTTGATAATACTCCTTTCAAAAGCACTACGTATCATTTTTTTCTGTATATAATGTATATAAGGAGATATATCGTACTAAAGTTTGTGTAATTTTTACGTTCTAAAATTTCGGAATTAAAAATCCCTACTAATTGAAAAAATTCTGCAATCAAAAATTCCATACGCACGTTTCTTAATGTAGCTGTGATACGTATACCATACAAATTTTGTTACATTTGGCAGAATAGTATGGAAGAAAAATGGGATTTACATGTAAAATTACAATTGGAAAACAAAGCATTATTCTATCTTAATCTGTTTACCCTCCAGGGTTGGTTTTTCCCTCGGACTAAGCGAGGGATCCCGCCTATACCGCCTCAAGGGCAGTATGCTGGAGTGTGAGACACTGGGTCGGGGTATACAACTGGGGAGGATGACCAGTACCTCGCCCAGGCGGCCTCAGCCGCTATGCTGAACACGGGCCTTGCGAAGGGATGGGAAGATTGGAAGGGATAGACAAGGAAGAGGCAAGGAAGCGGCCGTGGCCTTAAGTTAGGTACCATCCCGGCATCTGCCTGGAGGAGAAGTGGGAAACCACGGAAAACCACTTCTAGGATGGCTGAGGTGAGAACTGAACCCACCTCTACTCAGTTGACCTCCCGAGGCTGAGTGGACCCCGTTCCAGCCTTCGTACTACTTTTCAAATTTCGTGGCAGAGCCGGGAATCGAACCCGGACCTCCGGGGGTGGCAGCCAATCACACTAACCACTACACCACAAAGGCGGACTCAAAGAATTATTACAGTGATAAATTATTTGAATTCAGTGGAATAACTTCGTGACAAGAAAAAAGAAACACAATCCTGTCAATTTCAGTCATTAAAAAATATTCACCAAGATGACTAAAGTATCGATTTTTATCTCTGGAGTGTCGCCTTAAGAACGATTATCCAATCGGATTGGAGGAGAAAATTGTTCTTTTCGAGAATGAGTTTTTTTTTTTACTTCCGGGCGCGGGATTCAAACTGTCGAACTCGCAGTATTTGCTATGCCAGAGCACTAGCCGCCGTGGTTCAGGGAAGAGATGGGAGGGAAGGTTAAGGTAATCGCCCACTACACCGCGCCGCGCAGCGCAGCCGAGAAGAAATTTCCGTGGTCTGCTTCTTGTGAAATGAAATGGCTTAACGCCCACTGCAGGGAGCCGCGCCGCGCCGCGCCGCGCGGAACAAGCAACAAGCTTGTGGAATTTCCGCACCAGAAGCCCCCAGGTTTCTGGAACGGAACTTTTTCCTTTCGGTGCGCTTGTATGGGCGAGGGTAGAAGGAAGGAATAACGGAAAGAATGTGGTTTCGTGGCGTTTCGGCAGTCTTCGTGAGTCCTCGACTAGTGCCAGCACGCTCGTACCTTCACGCGGTTAGTGGTATTGTGCACTGTACGCCTTTCTCGGCGAAAGGTGATATTATTTTCTCACTCTACACACGGCTTTTTTATTTGCTAGTTGCTTCACGTCGCACCGACACAGATAGGTCTTATGGCGACGATGGGACAGGAAAGGGCTAGGAGTGGGAAGGAAGCAGCCGTGGACTTAATTAAGGTACAGCCCCAGCATTTGCCTCGTGTGAAAATGGGAAACCACGGAAAACCATTTTCAGGGCTGCCGACAGTGGGGTTCGAACCTACTATCTCCCGAACACTAGATACTGGCCGCACTTAAGCGACTGCAGCTGTCGAACTCGGTACACACGGCTTAACTAGGTTCAATAGTTCATAGAATTTTTCTTGGGACATACGAAAGCAGTGGGAAAATTTACTTCGGTCCTTTAGTAGATCAGGAAATAAATGGTGAAACTCTCCGTACGTTTCCCTTTTCTCATAAATGTTGTGGACCCAAACTTTTCTTTCGCGTTTTCCTTCTTCCTCATTTGCAAATATCGCAACCGCAAATAAGAAGTCCTCCTCGGAACTGGAACTCATATTTCTGTGTGAGCTGCACTTCCCCAACTGGAGAGAGGCGGCGCGGTGAGGTGTGCTGTATGGGCGAAGTCTCGGAAAATGGCCCGTGGAATGTTCCACAAGCTTGTTCCGCGCGGCGCGGCTCGGTTCCCTACAGTGGGCGATTACCTTTAGTGGGGTGTATGATGGAGACACTGATAATGCTCCGCGCGTATGAACAAGTTACCTCGTTCGACTCGCACAGGATTGTTCTTGACTTACAGGCAATATCCACAGTTCATTTATTAAACAGCCGTAACTGCACACACAGCACAGAAACACACTGTAATGAAGACACACGTATCAGTCAAGGAATACACCAGATCGTTTTCTCTTCTCGTATGTTGGTAGCAGTAACGTTCTTTATTATTTATCATGCTCGAATATGCAATGCTACCGCCTCACGATTGTGTATTCCTTCACTCACAACATCGTAAATGGACTGGAATAATGAACGAAGAAAACAATACGCCCAATGGTTTCATTACAGTTGATGTTCAATATGCCCCCCCCCCCTCCTATTACTTCGCTGCACAGTTCACAACGGTGTAGTAGTGACCTCTGGACTCTGTTCAGGATGTGAGGTGTGTCGCGCATTACATCTGTCTCCCACTTCCCCTCCCTTTCCTCCTCTGACGCATAGCAACAGGCAGCTCCTGGCTCCCTGGCGTATCAAGTACGGCAAGTTCGTCAATTTGAATCGCGCTGGAAGAAGTAACAAGGTAATCTCATTTTCTCAAAAAAGAAACATGTTCTCTGCCAATCCAATTGCACCATCGTTCTTATCACAACACAAAGAGCATCCCTGATTTTTTTTTGTCGGAGCAGTTATGAGATACCCTGCATATCTATGTCACTGATACATTATAGAAAGTTATAGTCAAGTAAATAAATAAATAAATAAATAAATAAATAAATAAATAAATAAATAAATAAATAAATAAATAAATAAATAAATAAATAAATAAATATCTTATTTCCTGTAAACAATTCAAGAATTCGTAATGTTCAAAGAATAAAAAAAACAACTTCTTACTTAATGCAGTACCAAAGAGAAGTGGTACATGTGATTTACAGAATATCACTTACTACTATATACACACCCATCTTCATTATAGACACGTATGCCTTCCAGCGTTTAGTGTGCAAGCCTCTGTGAATTTACTAGATGTCTCCACAATACTCTATTTGTAACAAACACTGTGACCTCGTTGATTTTCATACATCATATATTTAAATCGTTAGAATAAGTCTAACCATCGTCGTATTGGTCTCCCTCTACTTTTCTTACCCTCCCTGACAGAGTCCATTATTATTCTCCTAGGTAAACTATCCTCCTCCATTCGCCTCACATGACCTTACCACCGAAGCCGGTTTATGCGTACAGCTTACTCTTTATCCCCTCATTCCGAGTACCCTCCTGCCATTGTTCCCAATTGTTGTAAACAAATAAATTATTTTTGCTATTTGCTTTACGTCGCACCGACACATATGTCTTATGGCGACGATGGGGTAGGAAAGGAATAGGAATGAGAAGGAAATGGCCGTGGCCTTAATTAAGTTACAGCCCCAGCATTTGCCTGGTGTGAAAATGGGAAACAACGGAAAACCATCTTCAGGGTTGCCGACAGTGGGGTTCGAACCCACTATCTCCTGATTACTGGATACTGGCCGTACTTAAGCGACTGCAGCTATCGAGCTCGGTGAAAAAAAGACAGAGTTATATTCCACATTTTCTATCCAAGTGCAGCGGACGTCTTTAACACACGCACGCAAATTTTCTGGCAATTTACCGGGAAAATAAGTGAATAAGTACTGAATTCAAAATCGAACATGTGATCGCTAATATATAGTAACCGATACGTAGGAGGAGAAGAAACGAAAATGTAGTCGGAAAAAACCAGAAGCGTTGAGAACTTGGCGCAATAAAACATTTGAAAGGAAGGGGATTCATAAACTTAAAACATCAAACGATAAAGTTTTTTGCCTATTTATTTTACGTCGCACGAACACAGACAGCTCTTCAGTAATCGCATTCATGCAGGTGATTAATTTGTTGAGTACCTAGTTCAGGAGAGGAAGTAACGAGAGCGAGTCATCTGCAAAAGCAAAGCAATCAATATTGATACCATTACGAGTTCGTCCTATTTGAACTCCACAAGCAACTCCTTCAGGTTGGAGAACAGTCTCCATTCCCTGATGACCCTCTCAAGAGCACAGTTGAAAAGTAGTTGTGATAGTCCATCTCCTTGCCGAACTCCTGTTTGGATTTGAAAGGCTTCAGAAATCTCAGATCTGAATTTCACTTTGGAAGACGTGCCAGTGAGTGTACTTTGGATGATCTTTTGAGTCTTCTTATCTAGGCCAAATTCTTGGAGAACTTGGAAAAGTGCTGTGCTGCAATCGAGTCATACGCCTTCTGAGAATATGCAAAAGCGATGACAAATGGTCTGACTGTGAGTTTCAGGTAGGCGATAGTCATTTTTAGATTCTTGACCTGTTCTTCGCAAGATCTGAATTTTCGGAAGCCGGTTTGGTATTCATCTATTTGTGACTCAAGTTGTTCTACGACTCTAGTGAGTAAGGCTCTGGAGAGGATTTTATAAGTAACAGGAGGAAGAGAGATACCGCGGTAATTATTGACATCCGATTTATCACACTTTTTTATGAAAGGGATAAATAAGAGCTGTGACCCATTTGCAGGCTATCTGAGTGGTCTTCCAAATCTGTTGGAGGAGTGGTTGGAGCGTATTGTCATCCAGTCATTTCCAGCATTCTGCGATCACTGAGTCTTTACCCGGAGATTTATTATTTTTGAGAAAAGTGATGATCTCTCAAAGTTCAGAAATGTCAGGTGGGGAAGAATCAGGGTTGGCTGGAACTGGATTCATGTTAAGGATAAAAGTCGATTGTGATGGATCACAGTTGAGAAGTGACTCGAAGTATTTTGGAAAGTTTTGTCCGTCATTATGGGCGACCTGGTTAGTGGTTGGGTCACGGAAACATAGGTTTGGGGTTTGTATTTGGCTAGGTTCCGTTTTAATGTGTGGAAGAAATTTCTCGAATCATTCTTCTGCAAACTGGATTCATGTTAGCCAGTTCGTCCTTGCAGAAAGTTAGTTTGGTATTCCTAATTATTCGGGGATTTTCTTGCGGGTTTCGAGGAACTTCTGATATGTCCGCTGTGTCTTATGAGATTGCCAAAGGAACCAGGCTTGCTGTGTGTCAATTAGGGCTACATTGCATTGCGAATTCCACCAAGGGTGTCGGTGTTTCCTCGTTTGAGGTGGGATTTCAAGTGCTGTGTCAACAAGGGAATATTCCAATTATTCGAGATCTGGTGGTCAAAGAGAGGAGATTTGCTCTAAGCATTCGGTTTGACGTACTTTAAGTTTCTAGGTGTCAGGTCGAAGGATTCGTTGAGATCGCTTTATCCGCGTGTTTCTCGAATTAACTTGATCTTTACTTTGGAGAAGTAATGGTCAGAGTCGAGGTTGACGCCTCAAAGGGATTAGACATTCTGAATTTCTTCGGAGGACCCTGCCGAGATGGTGACGTGGTCAAGTTGGCATTCTCCGAGTAATGGGTTTGGAGGTGTCCGGTCTTCTGCGTCCGTGGAAGGTGCTTAAAATGTGGATTCCAGTAGACGCTTGTTTCTCCTACAGAGTTCAATTAAACGTTCTCCGTTCTGATTCGTTTTTTCCTCAGATGAGATGGGTAATCACTGACTATGGTCCGATAATTCCGTTTCTTGCCAATTTGGGTGCAGAAATCACCCGAGAGAATTGTGGTTACTTAAAGTGCACATCGTTTCAGACCCTCAACTACTCTCAATATCGTGCCAGAGTTAGAAACCAGAACAGCACATACAGTAATTCACTACATTATAGTTGTGATATCTATATTTACAACATTTACCTACTTTCCCTAATGGAGAAAATCTCTATAAATGAGCTCATTTTACGGCAGCCATAAATACAAGAATGAAGCTGCGTATTATCAAATAACATTCTAATGAAGTGTAATTATAGGAGTAAAGCGAGTTTTATATACTCAAATTACAGCTCTGGTTATAAGTTACTGGGAATCAATTTGTGGCACAATAATTAATGCAATTTGTGTCGTTTCGACAGATCGCAACCACAATCTATAAAATTAAATACAATTTAATACTGACACCGTATTTAAATTCTCTGGACATTGATATATGCATGAACAGTAATCAATAGCAATTATCTATCACCAGCAATGGATTAATTACTGTTAGTAAATCATTTCGATAATTAAATTATTTCTATCAATTTAAATATACTGAACACTACGCTTGTCTAGTAGTGCCTAGAATGGAGGCGGTGGTTGTTTACAGAAGAAAAAAAAACAGGATTACCAACCCGTCTTAAGACTAATAAATCCTCCTTGGATGGGGACAATAAGAGTAGATCATCTCTGCCTGTCGTAAGAGGGGACTAAAAAGGGTCATTCCGAGGACTCTCAACTAGGGAACTGAGTTGGCGACCACAAGGCCGCTAGCTGAGACTGACATTGTTGCCACTTACTTGTGTCAGCCTCCTCGCTTCCATCTCCCCTATCCGACCTCCCCTGGTCAATTCTTGTTGCCCCCTGTGGGTGGAGGCGGTAGAATAACACCCACGCTATCAAATTATGTGTTTCAGGCTCCGCACTTTCAAATATTCTATCCGACCTCCCTTGGTCACCTCTTGTTCTTTTCCGACCCTGGCTGCATTAGCTTTACGAGGCCTAGGAAATATTTCATACCGAGCGAATGGCTGCGCGGTTTGAATCACGCAACTGCCAGCTTGCATTCAGGAGATAGTGAGTTCGAACACCACAGTCGGCAGCGAAAAAGTTTGCAAACACCGATTTAGGACGTAAGCCTTTCCAAGCATTCAAGCATAAGTATTAATTTCCGAATCTGAACACTTAAAAAACAGGAGCTTAGCTATCACGTTGTGATTGTAAACACTGTTTTATAAAGACAGTAGTCCTTTCGTTGAAAAATGCATCTGTACAGGATTAAGCAAGTTATCGATGATATTGATAATTTATCTGAGCCTGCAGAAGATTTCGAGAAGTTGCTGAATCGTATGGATGAAGTCTTGGGTAAGGAATACAAGATGAAAATAAATAAGTCCAAAACAAAAATACTGGAGTGCAATCGAACGAAGGCACGTAATGCAGGTAATAATAGATTAGGAAATGAAGTCTTAAAGGAAGTACATGGATGTTGTTACTTGGGTAGTAAAATAACTAACGATGGCAGAAGTAAGGAGGACATAAAATGCAGACTAGTACAAGCAACGAAGATCATTCTTAAGAAAAGAAATTTGCTCATTTCAAACATTGTTACAGGAATTAGAAAGAAGTATCTGAAGACTTTCGTCTGGAATGTGGCATTGTATGGAAGTGAAACATGGACGACAACTAGCTCAGCAAGAAAGAGAATAGAAGCTTTTGAAATGCGGTATTGTAGAAGAATGCTGAAGGTGAGATGGATAGATCGAATCATGAATGAAGAGATACTGAATCGAATTGGTGAGAGGAAATCGATTTGGCTAAATTTGACGAGAAGAAGAGATAGGGCACAGCTTAAGACACCCAGCACTTGTTCAATTGGTTTTTGAAGGAAGCGTAGGCGGTAAGAATGGTATGAGTAGAGCAAGGTATGAATATGACAAGCAAATTAGAGCAAATGTAGGATGCAATAGTTACGTAGATATGAAAAGGTTAGCACAGGATAGGGCGGCATGGGAAGCTGCATCAAACTAGTCTACGGACTCATTACTCAAACAACAAAAACAACAACCTCGTTATTGTCCTCAATGTCCAACGCCAAAGACCGTCATGCGTGACAGCCTACATCGCAAAGCTGCAGGAGAGGTCGTCCTTTTGCCATCCCCTACACGTTAGACTCCCTGCTCGACACTGAAGTGTCCCCCCCAGTGGCCACTTCTACGAGACAAGAAGTTCAAACAAATCCAAAATCGTTTCTTCAGGCCGTTGAATAAGAAATAGACCAAATACACTGCGGAGATTCTAACATACAATCCTGCAAGTCGTTTAAAATCCATCTAATCTTATTCTAGCCGAGTGCCTGAGCAGTGGATTAAGCCTCGAATGATGGTTGCGTTGTCGGTCACAAGTTTCTGACCTATACATTGTTGATAATGATTATATGCAAAATGTTTGTGCACTAAAGACGCAAATCGAACCTTGGGGAGCATATCGGCAATTCCAAATTTCTATATCTATCCTTAGATATAGGCTACGTAGATAAACAGAAACTTTACAAAC
Organism: Anabrus simplex; assembly: GCF_040414725.1. Taxonomy (NCBI): domain Eukaryota; kingdom Metazoa; phylum Arthropoda; class Insecta; order Orthoptera; family Tettigoniidae; genus Anabrus; species Anabrus simplex. Next base: position 48,383,759 of record NC_090272.1, on the reverse strand, counting down.
GGATGGAATGTCTCAACAATGGGGTGTATAAGTAAAAGTACGCACTTGTTCGCGAGCCGCTGCTCATGAACGAGAAAACAATCAAGCAGCAGATCACTAGTTTCGTATCAATAACAACTTCCGCCCTCTGCTGATCAACTACTTCGCGACGGAAAGCATGTATTACGGCATGGATAAAGGTGGGTTTTTTTTGGAAGTCCCTAATTGAATAACGTTTCTAAATTTTGCATATATTCTGTGCAGCAATATCACGCCATCGTTTGAAGAGCAGGGTGTCGGAGGAAGTCAGTGTCGCTATGAAACATGTTTGGCGCCGAATCTACTAAAACTTCTTCCTCACTATCTTTTGTTGGTTCATACAACTTTTCAATGATTGACGCGTCTTTTAAGTTCATCCTCTTCATCCATACCGTAACTTCCATTAATTCACTAGCATCGTTACATCCGGATATCTGAGAAACTGCATCTGACAATTTGGTATGTCATCATTAGGGCCCGGATGTTTATGCAGTAGTAGGGTAGAATGCAAACTTACTGAAGCGAGTAACAAGTAGAGTCTACCTGCACGACGGTAATGCTATGAGGTTTGCATAAACACTAGGGGTTCTGCCCATTAAAACCCTAATGTTTATGGAAACCTCATAATATTACCGTCGTGCAGGTGGACTCTACTCGTTACTCGCTTCAGTAAGTTTGCATTCTACCCTATTACTGCATAAACATCCGGGCCCTAGTCATCATCATTGCAGTCATCGGAGTTACTGTCAGCAGATTCAGCACTTTCTAAAATCATCTTCAATGATTTCGTGAGTGTGTCTGGCTTCAATTCGTCCCATGATTCTGCTAACCATTACACTACGCTCCTCGTGGTTATCTGTTTGAGGACGTTCGTGATGTTTTCCTCACGTTCTGTTGCTTTCAGGAGTGAATGTAACAGGTGGTGCCGATACTTTTTTTAAACATTCCAAAATGCCCTAATCAATAGGTTGTATTAAACTTCCATTATTGCACTAGCATCTTTACATCCGGATATCTAAGAGATTGCATCTAGTAAATTTGGTATGACGGGACAAAAATAAAGAGCGAATTCCATCACATAATACTTCCTGTTCATTTGCGTTATCCAGTAATAAAACTGCTTTAATAGACTGAAACTTATTTTCTAAAAAAAAAAAAGTTTAGTTTTAGGCACGACAATAAACAAGCGCGTGATCTCAGTAGAAGGGAGGCACAGTACGATGAGATGGCGGCAATAAGCAGAAAACTCATTTTAAATTTGTGAAAAGAACAATTCAAATAATGCTCGGATTTAATGGAGCCTCGGATTTGCGAGAGACTACTGTATGTATCGTATCTGTATTTTGCCTAAAAGAAAATAACATAGTTTCTATAGTATATCGGATCGCGTACCATAACATATTTCTTTTAAAATTGCGGAGACTCTCATAACCGGTACATGGTTACTCTCACAAAAACCCATACACAGACTTCCTCACTACAAGAGAACGGCTATCAGCTTGTTTGTGAATACTCTGTCTTGTCATTCCAGTCTTCAACCAATCATCACGGTCCTCAACAGCAACGATATCGCCTGGAGATATATGAGAGAGGTCAAGCTCAACAGCTTTCTTCTCCAGCTCGTCCCATCAATGCGAACGTGACCTAAGCCCATAAACAGATACAATAATTTTGATTGTGTGAAACGCTGACAGTGAGCAGTGTACGTGCACGACTTCATACAACAAACTGATGAGCTTTATCGGATTAAACAGTCAAAAAATACGAAAAAAAGTCTTGTTTAAATGACGCTTTCATGGTCTACAACAGATATTACACGCAAAAAAAAAAAACTTTTGAAAGGTAGTGAAATGATTTCCCTCTTACCTGAGTTCCAGACTCAAACAAGCATGAAGATACAAATCACTGATTTTTTTTAATTTTTTTTTTTTAAACTTTGCTTTATGTCGCATCGACACAGATAGGTCTTATGGCGTCGATGGGAGAGAAAAGAGCTAGAATTGGGAAGGAAGCCACCGTGGCCTAAATTAAGGTACAGCCCCAGCAATTGCCTGGTGTGAAAATGGGAAACCTACTGATTTCTAATCACTCAAATCCCCATCGAGAAAACAAATCTAGACTAGTATTTCACTTCTGACATGTACGCACGATCAGGGAACCATATTATGAAGTAACCAAGCAGTTTAATTAGTTCAGCCTGTAAGAATAAGAGCGCCGGGCGAGTTGGCCGTGCGGTTAGGGGCACGCAGCTGTGAGCTCGCATTTGGGAGATAGTGGGTTCGAACCCCAATGTCGGCAGCCCTGAAGATGGTTTTCCGTGGTTTCCCCTTTCCACACCAGGCAAATGCAGGCACGGCCGCTTCCTTCCCATTCCCAGGCCTTTCCTGTCCCATCGTCGCCGTACGGCATGTCTGTGTCGGTGCGACGTAAAACAAAAAAGAAAGCAATAGAGCAACTGGCTGAACTGTTCAAATTCAAAATATTTTTGTTATCGATGCAAACAAAGTTTTCCTACAATTTCGCACTAAACTTTAAACATATTACTTAAATTCTCCACATTTTGTTTATATGAACAATCGTTTTCATGTTTGACCGACTTTAAAACCAAAGACTTTTTTTATCGTAGTAGTAGTTCGTGTTCACCTGTCGAAGCATCTAAGGAAAAAATTGATGCGCTAAAAAAATTAAATAAACACACGTGAAATTGTCAGTGATAACAGGATTACGCATCTGAAGAACTGCTTAGCCTACATTACAAACTGTGAAAAATGAAAATGAAATTCCAGTCATTCGACCGGGTCATGAATGGAATGAAGCCCCGATCTAGCGGCGAACATAGGAATTGTGCCGGATGCCGAAGCCTGTCGCACTCCTCTGGGGCAATGATTAATGAATGACAAATGAAATTAAATTATATTGGAGAGTGTTGCTGGAATGAAATATGACAGGGAAAACCGGAGTTCCTCCTGCCTGCGGTTTGAACCACGGAACTCAGCGGTGAGAGGCCGGCGCGCTTCCGCCTGAGCCACGGAGGCTTGCACAAACTGTGAGTGAATCTTAAAATAAAAAAATAAAAAGCTTCGGAGAGTCAATATTAATATAAATCTCTTCACTTTAAATGCTTTCATACAAATTAAAACATAGTGCATCTGTTAATAACAGTTCTTCAAGTTGTAAAACTGAAGTGAATACATTTCTCTGAACACCATTAAATAAATTATATTCTAAAATTTTACTGAGAACATTCAAATTGCAATTTGGATGATCTACTGTATTCCATTTTTTTTATGTAGCCCTAGGTTAAAACAAATTGGTGGTATGAATAAAACCTGAGTTCTTACTCAAAGAATATATTCATGAGTATGAGCACTTAGCAGGAGTATATTCTCAGCCCAAGTAGTATGTACTCCATTTGGTAAGAATAAAAAAGTTCTCCTTCGATGTAGTAGGTACTCAAGCGCACCGCCATGTGGATCATTTGAAATTGAGTAGGTACTCATGCTGAGTAAAACTGTCATATATGACATCAACTAATAAGATTCGATTTCCGTACCGTCTGTATGCACATCAAGTTGTATTTTACTCATAGCAATGGCAAGTATTCTGCCAATAACATTTTGCGGGAATACTCTCTTCTGTTCGTAAGGCCCGACGCTCCAGAGTCCGTTTAAAACAAATCGTAAGCAATGTATCGGTACTGTAGAAGATAGAAACGTGTGCGATAACGTGAAAGATAATTAATACGAAAATGAGTGTGATAAAACAAGGAATTAAAAAAATAGCCTACGGTAAGTTAACAGTTTCTTAGTATTTCCTCATCAGCATAATATCCGAAGCTTTGTAATAATTTAAACCAAAATACAAACCATACGTGGGCAGAATGTAGACACGTGCACGATGACTCAAATGATAAATAAGACGAAAATTAGAGTGAAACAAATGTATGGCTTTAACCACACATGCATGTTAATACTTTCATTACCGGTAGCCTACATTCCTTCTTTGTAGGCTATACTCAACATCATTTTAATAAATCTCGGAAGTAAATGTCTGAGGCTTTGGGGTTAGGCCTAGCTGAAACCAAAGTACAAGTTATGTGCAGGAGGAATGAAAGAATAAATAAATTATATTTATTGTTATCTGTTTTATGTCGCACCGACACAATACAAAGTAGGTCTCACGGCGAACATGGGATAGGAAAGTGGCCTTAACCATGGTACAGTCCCAAGATTTGCCAAGTGAGAAAATAAGCACAAAAAACCATCTACTGAGATGCCGACAGTTGGAATCGAATCCCTATATCCTAAATCCAGAATTTAACTAATATGTGATGCAAACCGCGTAGCGAACTTGCTCGGTAGATAAATAGGCCTAATGTCAAAGTGAGAATTAAAAATAATTTTGCATCTTATGTATAGGTCTGCGTACTGAATGTTACAAACGAAACATCTGCGTGGCATTCTGAATGATCATAAAGATCTAGAAGGAAAATACATTTATTACCTATCCTGTTTATGGACTCACCACCCTAATATGTAGGCCAGCATGAGTGCAGTCAAGAGCAGAGAGTGCTGGATAATTATACCTTCTGCCGCTCTGGTTTGGTAACAGCAAATTTTGTATTATTTTGAGGAAATGCAATTCACACTGCAGCGTTAGTCACAAAGTACCGTACATAACCTCAACAATAAGTTTATTCAGTTTTTCTCTTTTTTTGGGAGGGGGGTACCAAGTCCTCTATGCCACATTGAAATCTTTTTTTTTTTTTGCTAGGGGCTTTACGTCGCGCCGACACAGATAGGTCTTATGGCGACGATGGGATAGGAAAGGCCTAGGAGTTGGAAGGAAGCGGCCGTGGCCTTAATTAAGGTACAGCCCCAGCATTTGCCTGGTGTGAAAATGGGAAACCACGGAAAACCATTTTCAGGGCTGCCGATAGTGGGATTCGAACCTACTATCTCCCGGATGCAAGCTCACAGCCGCGCGCCTCCACATTGAAATCCAAGGAGACCTAATAGTCTTAAAAATGCGTTTAATTTAACTATATTCTAAATAGCACCTCTTCGTTTTCTTGTCCAAATAAATTCAATTTTGAAAAATGATATAGACTTAAGATTCTTTGAATTCACATGCTCATGTCCCTCCTGGAAACAGTTCCCACACTATTAATAAACTCAGCCATTTACATAATACTTTTAAGAGCGATAAATCAGTAAATGTTCATATTTGAGACACACAGCAGCCCTACTCAGAACTCATCAATCTGAGAACGTGCTCTCTTTTATTCGTAGCACAAATGCGAATCTACTCTCAGACTGTTACAATTGTGAGTTTATACTACACCACCTCCATGACATGAGTATATACTCAGTAAGTACATTCTCATGAACTTTATTCTTATGAAGTGGAGTATATACTCAGAAATGTTGAGTATACTAAATACTCATGTTTATTCATACCACCCATTGTGCTACGCAGCTAGCGCTCATCAAGGTTTAGTTGTATCTTTCTAAAGTCCCCCGAAACAAAATAAATTAAGAAAAGGAAAAAAACTGGCCTACAATAACAAACATGATATTCACGTGATAAATATTACAGCACTTGTTCAAAAGTTACATTCGTTTCCCCGCAATCTTGACCCTTACAACACACAGCGCAATACATATATACTTTATATCTTGTTTTTTCGCTTCATCTTTCTGCTACTGAATATAATTGCCATTCCGCCTGATTCTTCCATTTTGTTCATCTCTCCCCATCTGTTATTAGGCCTGTTGTATCTTTCATTCTGTGTACTTGTACTCGGCCGCACCGCACCATCATTAGTGTGGAGACGCCGCTGTCTACGCAAGAGAGAAAAAGGGTGTCCAAACCAGGGCCCTGCACTAGGTCGGCCAAGCCGTGTTTCAGGAAAACGGCTGCAGCAGCACTAGAGACACCCGACCGGAGCAGTATCGATATGGCTGGGTATTAGCACTGCAGTGTCTAGTCGGGAGTTGATCAGTCGGTCCTGGTCGGGAACTACTCGCAAGCAGACTTGCTTTGCACTAGCAACGCTCGGCCCTGCAGTACTACTCTCTTATAACGATATTCAATGGACCCGAAAAATTGTGTCGTTATAACCGAGTGTCGTAATAACCGAGATTCGTATAATCACTTTATTCAGGGGGAAAATGAAAAATACATAACTTAAACTTAATCAGACTTCGCCCCGTTCAGGTTTTCGTAGAAGCTTAATTTTCGAACCATTCTGTTGAAATGCAACAACAATTTTATCCTTGCTCTTCCAAATCGTTTGGACTGTAAAATTAACATGATCAAACTCACGACACGTGTCAGCTTTTAAAATTTCATTCCAAATTTGGTGATTCACTAACTTTCTCTTCCAACTTGAAAACTTTTCTTCTAGTAGTCATACTGCGTTAAAATTCGTGCACTTAGAGAAAACTTCCAGTCGAAACTGACCGCACGCAAGTACCGTTAATACCGCAATAATTCGGGCAGGTTACAATGGGGCGGGAAATCTGCCTGCATTCCCGAGCTCTATGACAAAAGGTGACAGAAAATAATTTGCCAGGTTGCCAAATTTCAACAAAATATTTCTTCAAATACTTTGGTTCTTATAAAATCTTATTACAAACGGAGCTTGAAAATGACGTTATATGCGAGGTAGACGCGTATACGTTTGAGTATTAAGCAAGGCTGAAAAACACATTTCTTATGAGGAAATGTCCATACCACAGAAAACATGACGTTATAGAAGAGTTGTCGCTGAAACCGATGTCGTTATAACAAAGTTCCAATATACTTGCTGCGTCACGATATACTGTAATGAATGCACTGGTTGAGAAGCTTCCCTCCATCTCGTTGTATTGTTTCTTTCGATATAGATACAATTATCACAAATATATACATTTATTTAGAAAATAAACATTTCCCCCGTAAGGGGGTTGCCCATGAGAACAAACTATACTATATACATTAATGACTATGCAGATGGTGTCTAACTATTGATAGTGAACCTTTCAAGGCTTTGAAGACCACAAACTTCGTCAACGATTCTAGTAGTTTTAATATTGATCGAAGTTCTTCAAAGAACTTGCGAATTTTACCTCTTGCACCGATCATGAGGCCATCATCTGCATGTTATCCAGTCCATATTCACATCGATACAAGGGGATACTTGGCTCTTGAATGCTCTACTTTTCCTCGTGAACTTCACCGGGCTGGTTAGCGTGCGATTCAGACAGAACTGTAGGTTGAAGTACTGTAGAATGATTATGTTTTGAAGGCTGTCATATCAATGCTGTTCTCCGATAACCCATGGACCACTTCGTGCACTGTGTAACCAGCGTCTCTTAATGGCTGTGCGATGGAGGTTCGTATCACGTGGTGTCTAGTAAGTTGCAGGGTTTCGCTGTAGGGACAGTATCCCAGGACATGAAAAAGGGTCTCTAACTCGTTGTGGCAATGCCGACAACGGTTATTGTCCTGGGACCTGCCTGGCACGGCTCGAACGGCTGCGATAGTAGCGGTCATCCTTAGCGCATTACGCCAGTCACTGCAAGATATGCCATCATGGTGTATTATCCAACTGCTCGGTGAATGGTTTTCTTTACATAAGATAACTTCTTTTTTATCGTTTCGAGGAAGGTCACACCTCTTTTTGGAATTCCTAATTCCTCAGTATTTGCCTTACTTTCCCAGAATCTAAATAACCATTCTGGTAGCCTGCATGTGCAGTTACGACTTAGTTGCAAATTTTGCTAGACTACATTTCAATAATGGGGACAATTCAGTACTTTAAACTTCTGCTTATCCACTGTCTTGGTCGTGTCTCTCAGACTGCATACGTAAACGAGCATGAACACAAGGCGATCTACCGAATCATGATAAAGGCCTTGTCGCCTGTCAATTATGTTCACAGTAGTACGGAAACATCGTTGAGACGACGCACTTATAGTGGGAATGCATAAAATGATACGTGCCAAGTTTGGAAGTACGTTTCCTTGATTTTTCCAAAATGTCAAGACATCAGAATCATCGTATATTGTTTCCAGGTAAACATCGACTTCATATTCACCATTTGTGTGACTCGTGCCGCCATTACTGTAACTGACATGCAGGGTCTCTATTATAAACCCAGACCGTCCAGCGGCGTTTTTACTCTCCGAGACCTAAGCAGCTGTACGGGAGGCGCGCGCATAATGCTTGACCTTGTAAAGAGCATGCACGTGTTCGACCTAGCATCAATAGCCAGTATGAACCTCAGCTGTTAACATGGTGACACAGTGATCATAGCAACACCGTATTTTCGTACGTAAAAGTTATTGTAAGTACGAGTCGGCTCGATGGGTACGCAATGCATTTGTTCAGCAATTTCCTGATGAAGTGTCTGTCACCTTCATTAGCACAGATTCATGTAATTGTAAATACATTTGAAACTACTAGCTCAGTGCTCAATACAAAACATGCGCGCACACGAACGGTTTTAACAGAGGAAAAGCTAGATCACATTGGTTCGAATCTTGAAAGGTCACCCAATAAATCACTCACAAAATTAGCACAAGTAAAGGTTTTGGTTTATTCTGCACACAGAGCTTCAAAGCTGTTACACATCAAACCGTACAGGTTTACACGGGCCTATTGTTTAAAACCTGCTGATCCAGCCACAAGAGTGAGATACTGTGAGTGGTATCTTGCAACACTGAATGATCGTTTAATCGACCTATAGCTTGTGTTCTTTTCGGATGAGGCCTGGATTCATCTTCATGGTCGTGTGAACAGTCATAACTCTAGTTACTGGTGTGCAGAAAATCCTAATGGTGTTTATAAAGCTCCTCATTATGAAGGATGACACTTCCAGCAACTTTTATAAGGTAAGATTTCATATAAGATAGTATACACGCTTAAAGCAGGGCGGCCGCGCGCGACTTAGGGTACGTTTATGCTGCAGCCTGGCTGCTGGCACATCGCTAAGCCTCGCTGCTCGATGTTGGGCGATGATGAAACAAACCAATGAATCTCAATCAGTGCATTTACCCTGGAGCTCGGCTCATAGCTGCGCTGCTGGCTGCTATCCTTGCCACATCCATGGTCTCAAACACGTTTGATTTTCGAGCCTGGCCCATCGCTGGCAATCCTGTAACTTGGACTGTGATTGGTTCTTTCAAGGTCACCCGCTCTCCCACTCTTCCTCTCTTCGCACTCTATACACACGTTCAGTGATCACTTGCTCACTTGCTATCTGAAGCTGTCTTCGAACGCAATGCGATTTGTAGCCAGCGGCATGCGGATCATCACACGAGTTTCATATGAGATAAAAGGAGTGACGAGATGACGAGCGGCCAGTAGACCTTTTCCTACGTTTTATGAGAGAGAGTGGCTTGTTTTATCGTGCTTAAAAGTAAAGTAACTATTTGTGTTTTAATTGGTTTATTGTTAACTACTATTTTACCCTACGGGGCGAGTTGGCCGTGCGATTAGGGGCGTGCAGCTGTGAGCTTGCATCCTGGAGACAGTGGGTTCGAACCCCACTGTCGGCGGCCCTGAAGATGGTTTTCCGTGGTTTCCCATTTTCACACCAGGAAAATGCTGGGGCTTACGGCGACGGTGGGATAGGAAAGGCCTAGGAATTGGAAGGAAGCGACCGTGGCCTTAATTAAGGTACAGCCGCGGCATTTGCCTGGTGTGAAAATGGGAAACCACCAAAAACCATCTTCAGGGCTGGCGCCAGTGGGGCTCGAACCCACTATCTCCCAATTACTGCATACTGGCCGCACTTAAGCGACTGCAGCTATCGAGCTCGGTAGTCTTAAGTGTTCATGCCCTCTATATCTATAATCAAATTATGCAAAATACAAACCGCCTTAATTATCAGTTCCTCTGTTTTGGATTTTCGACTACTGCTGAGAGCTGCTAGCAGTGTGCGCGCGGGGCTGGTGCAGGGTAAAAGCTCCATGGCGAGCAGCCAGGCTATAGCCAGCAGCGAAGTGCTAGGGCGAGCATCCATGAGCCAGCAGCGAAGCTGCAGCATAAACGTACCCTTAAGTTGGGCTGAGGCAGCTTCTGTACCGCAGAGTACAAACACCGTGCGCCCGATCTGGCTTTATAAACGAGGCACTGTACGTATTCTTTTAGCCTCGGGTTCTTCTCCAGAACGTATAATTCTCAAAGATTCTTATGTAGAACGCAGCTTACCAATGAGTTTGTGTGTCTCCAGAACTGATCATTTTCATTCCTCTAAACGAGGGAGCGAGGGAAATAGACAGTTTTTGGTTCTTAGCCATGTGAATCTTGTTACTAAAGACAAATCACGATCGGTAATTCTGGTAATCACTTCAGAATGTTCTATTTTGTCAACTATGGAGTTCATGTGTTTCTTCAACAGATCCTTCATGATAAATGTGAACGGCGTTGTTGGTTGCCTATCTGCCCAGAGTATATCAGTTTGCTATTGGCATGGTTTAACGAAATCAAAGAGATCGTGCTCGGATTGTCCATTTCTCTGTACCAACTTCTCTATAGCAAACACTTGGGGGGGGGGGGGGCAAGGAGGTCGTGAGGTACTAATTTGATTGATTTTTATCACGTTCTGTATATCGCGGGGTTAAAAGGTTAGAGAAACACCCCATTAAAGCACACAGTTGGTAAGCTTCCTTCACAACATAACCCCTTCAGGAAACAAAAAACGTAGGCCTACATACGAAATTACAATATGTTGTAGGCCTATACACCGGAACACTTTTACGTACATTCTCTTTTATAGCAACTTTCCTCTTAAATATCTAATTAATTATAGTTTTTAACCATGATCTAAGGGAACAAAAAAGTCTCTAATGACGTTTTAATTTGTACATATCATGTATCATATTTTGTATGAAATTCATCTCTAAATTCTAAGAGAAAAAATGCACAGCATAATGCCCTACTGAGTAATTAGATCATTTGAAAACTAAATATCTGTGTCATATGAAAAAATCATTCCTCTGTTGTATTAACTGTAAAATTAGTTTTGATGCATATGACAGACTATGGAATCCGTCTAATAAATGGTAGGATTGGTAGGTTTCAAATATGACAATGTTAACATTTTTGTGTGGTTGCGGAACTATTTTCATATTCTCTTTATTTGTTCGCCAAATTGCCGATAGTCTGTTACAATCTAACTTATTACCGTCAGTTTTTTATTATGGACACTCGAGTTTAAGCTTTAATTACAAGCGAATCGATAGGTCTATTTCAATTTGTGTTATACCAATATCTTCCTTGCTTAATTTTGCATTAGAGTGTATGACACACATTGTTTTTGAAGTTGATTAATTATTTTTTTGTTTTCGGTTGTAGTAAATATTGTCCGGGTTTTGCATTCTTCTCTAGTAAGCGCTCACTTAGGATTATATATATGGAAAGCTACCTGTCTGGTGGTAATGACATTTTTATATGTTATAACCACATGTATTTCCAGACGGGGTGGTGAAATCGGGCGCAGTGTTGCCGTGTACACTCACCCCGGGCAGTTGTGGAACGGAATGTCCGTGACCTTGGTTTGTCCGCAATCTAGTTTTCAGTCGTCCTATGTTCTGCATGTTGGCCACGTCACTTCAGGATGCCTCCGAGACCGCCGTTATCAGAGGGCAATGATTCTGAGGGCTATTTGTTTCTTTCAAAGTCGGGGGCGGGGGGGGGGGAGCTGGGGGACAAGGAGTTACCTGTGTACCAGAAAGTGGCAGATTATCTTGGAATATCACTGTCGTCAGAGAAGAGAGTAGAAGCCGCTTCAAAGTAGAATGATGGAAATACGTCATCCAGGTGAAGAAAGAAGCAGTTTGTGAGACTGCGGCGTCCGAAAATCCAACTCGATGATTTTACTTTGGGCACAATACGAAGAAATATACACCATTTTATATGAATAAGGTATTCCCCAAAGTTAAAAGCCTCCGCATGAAACTGTCAGAAGATATGGCGGATTTTCCTTATTTGACAATTTGTACGCTTTTGAAAGTAGTTAAAAGCTTGGGATTCCGATTCAAAAATGTAATCAGAAAACCAGTGCTAATGGAATCTGTGACAGTTGCTGCATCCCGACATACCTACCTTAGACGAATTAGAGACTTAAGAGCACTGGACTACAACATTTCCTTTACAGACGGGACCTGGTGAGGACAGAATGATACGATGAAATATGAGTGGCAAGAAAACGTAGTTGATGCATTAGAAAACAAATTTGACAACTATGATCAGCACAAAGGATACATTCAGCAAAATTTATGGATGGCGTGGAGGGTTCAAAACACCGTCTGGAGCTAGGAAACGCATCATAATTTTACACAACGGAAGTGAAGAAGGATTTATTGACGGTGAAGGACTTTGTTTTATTGGCAAGAAAGGGAGTGGTGATTAGCACAATAAGATGAACTCGACTCGTTATGAAGAAAGGTTCACAAAAGTCCTGAGTTTATTGCCACAAAAGTCGGCTGCCTTTAAACATCAAGCGCCATATCCTACGATGGTCGATCCTTCAACTAAAAACCTTAACATGTCATGGCTGAAACCTGAAATTACATCTCGGATAACATCAAAAGAATATTTCATTACCACCTGGAGTTGTAGATTATAACAAATTAAATCAGAGATGATTGTTCTTGCAAGCCTTATTTTCAAACACCAATACAGAAGATGGAACAACCGACTAAACGACTTCGACCAGATGTACAGCTTGTTTGGTTACCGGTAGCCACTGCGAGCTTAATACAATCGAGCTCATTTGGGTTTAACGTTAAGAATTTCATACTTTACGTACAAGGGAAGATAGCAAAAACAAATATGGCTAACACATTGGAAAATGGTAGAGGTATGGAAACAATTAACGCTTTATGCTGAGAAGCCTTACGTACCGTAACCACTGAACTCAGGAAACAAAGTATTAAACATGCTAAGAAAATTGAAGACCACTACTGGGAGAAAGATGGAGTGTCTGGAAATATCCCTTATTTCGAGCCAGTCGCTATCAACATGAATGACACCAGCACCGATTCAAAGGAACGTAGTGACTTTTCAGACGAAGAAAATTGACAGAATGAAATATTGTAAATATATGTCAATAATATTGTAAAAATTGTGCAGAGTGATATTTCAAAATTAGGAAGTCAACCATTTTTAAACCTGCATTGAAGGTCCATAGCCCTTATGAGAAAAGGTGATGGGAAGTGGAATTTATACGAAAGGTTGAAAGTAAACGAAAAGCCGTGTTCGTTGCGCGCGCGATTACTACTGAACGCGGCAACACTGCACCAAATTTCACAACCCCGTCTGCCGTTAATCGCACGGTCCGGCGTACACAAAACCTCCCTTCATTATTATTCTGTACGATTACTGTACGATTACAGTGGTTGTAGTTTCTGATAACCACGAAGTGCTTCAAAACAAGCCCAAGTTTCCTACTGTACGTTTATCCTGGGCTGAGAAAGAGTTGCATTACAAAAATAATAAGAACTTTGTTTGGGTGTAGATAACAAAATTTTAACTTGAGTATTACACTACAAATGCATCTAGTTATAACATATAAAAATGTCATTACCATCAGACAAGTAGTTTTCCATATATCTATTCCTAAGTGAGCGCTTCGTAGAGAAGCAGCCAAGAAACCCGGACAATATTTACTACAACCAAAAATAAAATATAATCAATGAACTTCAAAAAACAATGTGTTTTCTGCACACTAATGCAGAATCAAACAAGGAGAATGTTGGTATAACTCACTTTGAAATAGGCTTATAGTTTGTACTTAAACCCTAAACCTTCGATGTTAGGCCCCTTTAAACAAGCAAATCCTAAACTGGAATGTCAATAGTAAAAAATTCGTCAGTAGTGCACATGCTCTGAACTCCAACTACCGTACTAGACTGAGTGGGCTGCCGCGATTATGAATATCAATAATATTAAAATCATTCAGTACATTTCCGATGTACAGTGTGTTGGTTCATAAAATACCCTTCGTTAGTGAGGTAACTTTGTATGAATTGTCGCTCTATCGCTTCAACTGCAATAGGACGAGCCACGTACGGGATTTACAAAGATAAGTCATGCGTAATTTCATGAGTCAATAGAGTATATAACCATAACTCATTGCAGAGAGATAGGTATCCTTAGTTATTGAATATTACCTTTATACTTCTGGTAGAAGCTGTGAGCTTCAGTTAGTGATCACCTTGGACCTTACCTGCAAAGAACAAGAACATGATTTAGTAAAGAGAATATAATTAATTCACAAAATAAATAGTAATCCTTATTACTGATGTTTTACCATTTTGTACCAATCATATTACTGACATGCATAGTAGTCAAAAGACAGATAGCTTCTGGGATAGGCAAGTCAATGAGTATCTGCAATTTTGCTCTAATTGTCTTTAGGTCGGCTCTATGGTGTTGTGCGCTCATCAGCCGCTAGATGACACCGTTGTCTACGTCTGTTTCATCGTTATCAGATCAGTACAGCTTGCGCTGTTGTGACGTAAAGATGGCCGCGACACACTCTGTTTGCACCAAGGAAGAACCACGTTCCGTAATGAGTTTTCTGTGGTCTGGGAGTGTACCAGAAGCGGAAATTCATAGAAGACTTTCAGCATAATACGGGGACAATGTTTTGTCACAGTGAAGTGTTTACCAGTGGACTGAACAGTCCAAAAGGGGTCGCACGAGCGTGAAGGATGACGAAGGATCCGGGCGTCCATCTGCAGCCGTAACTGATGCCAATATCGAACAAGTGCGTGATGTGATCCTGAATAACAGACAGGTGACTGTTGATGACGTGGCAGACCATATGCACATTAGCTCGAATCAACAGGTGAAGAAAGCGGTGCATACGCCCCGAAATTCGAATTCGTTTGTCTACAAATGCACCTGTCTGAAGCACTACACTGATGTTCATAAAAACCACAACACCTTGAAAAACTAGCGATGGGAAGAGCATATTCACCGGACATGTGCATTAGTATGTTCTGAAGAAATGATTAGCATTTGAATCATGTCGGCCCTCAGGTTCAAGGTCCACATCGATATCTCGGCGTACCACCACCGACTGGCAAAATGTGCCTGCGGCTCTCGTTGTCGCTATAAACCGAAAGTAATTGATCAGTGTGACTTGAGCAGAAGCCAAGGGTGCCTCGCAGACGTATGCGAGAACCATGCCGTCAAATGAGTGAGGGCATATTATTGGCATGAGAGAACGTGGGAAATTGCTACTCGGTTAGGACGAAGTGTGTCGGCAGTGCAACGGGTGTGTACAGAATGGTTCACAGAAGGCCGTAGAACACGATGAGATGTGTCTGGTCACACCCAGACCTTCCTTCGAGAAGATCGACATCTCAACCGAATGGCATTGCAGGAGAGATCTGCGTCCTCCTCAGCTCTGGCGCAACAGTGGAACAGTGTAACACAATGTGCACTATCAGGAGTGACAGTCCGTCGACGTTTATTACGGTCTGGGTTTCCCGCGCGTCGTCCACTTCTCCGCCTACCTTTGACTAATGTGCATAAACATGCTAGACTGCAATGGTGTAAGGAACGACGTCACTGGGGACAGGAATGGCAGCAGATAGTGTTTTTGGACGAATCCAGGTTCTGTTTGTTTGAAAATGATTGTCGCATTTTGGTTCGACGCCAGTGCCTACTAGGCAACAGGAAACATGCTCAACCTAGGTGAATGAAATACTAATCGTTTCTGCAGTACATACTACTGAACATGTCCTGTGAATATGGCTTCCTATCTCTAGTCTCTCAAAGTGTTCTGTTGCTTATGAACATGAGTGTATTATGCAGCTACAGCTCAAGATAGATTCACCTGGAAAAGATTTATCTTCAGAGCTGCCGACGGAGGAATTCGAGCCGTTGATAGATGGCCATGACCGGGAGACATACTGATGATCATTTGATTTTCGCGTCAGACTCGTTGGCAGAATGGTCAATCTACTGGCCTTCGGTTCAGAGGGTCCCGGGTTCGATTCCCAGCCGGGTTGGGGATTTTAACCTTAATTGGTTAATTCCAATGGCCCGGGTGCTGGGTGTTTGTGCTGTACCCAACATTCCTGCAACTCACACACCACACTCAACACCATCCTCCACCACAATAACACGCAGTTACCTACACATGGCAGATGCCGCCCACCCTCATCGGAGGGTCTGCCTTACAAGAGCTGCACTCGGATAGAAATAACCACACGAAATTAAAAAAAATTTAAAAAAATTGATTTTCGCAAAGGGAAAAGAGGTTTCCTTTTTGCTAGTGGTTTAAAGTCAAGCGAACACATTGAAGTCTTTCAGTGATGTAAGAAGAAAGGGCTCGGATTGAGAAGGCAGTGACACTGGTATTTGCTTCGTGTGAAAATGGGAAATCACGGAAAATCACCTTCAGGTCTGGCGACGCAGGAATTGGAACCCATCATCTCCAGCATGCAAGCTCAGAGCTGCATGCCCTGAACTGCGCAGCAAACTCACTAGGTTTGGCAGTTAGAGCTGTCGTTAAACTGTGTTACTGTCGTGGCTTTATTACTGAGAGACTAAATAAAGCTTTTAGGAAGAATGGTTACACGCTGGAGGGTCCATACAAACAAGGACTGGGATGATGTCATCAGATATCCGTTTTGCTGATTAAACGCCCCAAATTGGTCGCACCACCCAAAGAGAGAGAGAGAGAGAGAGAGAGAGAGAGAGAGAGAGAGAGAGAGAGAGAGAGAGAGAGAGGGAGGTAATAATAGTGAGGTCGGTCCACACTCGGGATAGACAGCTTCCCGGGAGGCTTAAGTCACACGGGCAAGCTGAAAGCTTCTTCGTGTTCTAGTCGCCAGTAACTGGAGCACTGATACTTGAGCCGACATCCGAACAGGTTCTAGAGCAAGCTTCGCAGTTAATCTTAAGTAATACGTACAGTTGTAATCTAAAGACGAAGGAAAACTGAAACTTGAAAACAGGCCAAGAGATTATGGTATAAAATTTAGCCTTTCCAAGACTAATTTGATGTTAGCACGTAAGAAATCCAAGAAAACTGAATGTCACGTTGGGAGTACAAAGCTGCATCAGCTACATTACTTCAACTGTTCTCCCAGGATGGTAGTACAGTATAGTAAGTGAGACTGAATCAAGCAGCAGCAAAGTTAATACAGTGAGCTCGCAGTCGGGATCAACAGTATTCTGTAAGAAGGAAGTCAGCTCTCGGATAAAACTTTTTTTTTTAGAATCTGTTTTACGTCGCACCGACACAGATAGGTTTTATGTCGAGGATGGCATAGGAAGGGACTAGGAGTGGGAAGGGACAGGCCGTGGCCTTAATTAAGGTACAACCCCAGCATTTGCCTGGTGTGAAAAAGGGAAACCACGGAAAATCATCTTCAGGGCTGCCGACAGTGGGGTTCGAACCCACCATCTCCCGGATACAAGCTCACAGCCGCGCGCCCCAAACCGCACGGCCAACTCGCCCGGTCCGGACAAAACTTACATGGGTGTGTTTTCAGAACAATTTTGCTTTACGAAAGTGAAATTGTGGCCTTGAGATACAATTTGGTGTGAAAATGGGAGAGCATGGAAAAATTGAAGAAAGAAAAGGGCAAGCTTCTAGATTACATTCTAGGCTACATTTCTTCGACATTTCTAAACAATTATCGAACTGTTTTAGGTGCTTCACAGTAACTATCAGTATTACAATCGAACATTCTCATTGTTTTAGGACGGAAAATCTCCAAAATCTTTCTCCTGTAACTGCTCTTTGAGCAATAAAAGATCCATTTTTAAACCATGAATTCTGTAACACACTTTCGCCTTGCAAGTAAACATTTCAACAAATGGTTTGTAATGTCGGCATAAAAGACAAGGTCAGCGACCCAGTGCGTGCATTCCCACGTCACCAGAGCCGCACCAGCAGAGAGTAATGGCGGATCAGTCCTGGGTAGACATGGGGCTGCGTCGGGACTCCGTAACTCCACCGCTGAACTGGAACGACCTGGGTTAATGTGTGTAAAGTATTCTTAAGTTCAAACGTTAATTATTAGAGAAGTTTTCCTCGTGAACAAACGAGATTTTCTTCTGACGACGCGGAGAAAAGTTCTGTGCGAAACGAAAAGAATTTCACCTTTTCTTGACACGGCAAACGCCTAAAAGCTTATTATCATTTCTGCAATTACGGGCCGTGAAAACATCGATCTAAATATTAAATGTGTTATGATAATAAAGTGAATATATATATATATTACATAGGCATTCATAACCTATACACAGATCAAAACTTTCACCACGGAAATACACTGTTTTATTTTTGCATCTGAACTATTTTGGCATTAGTCAGTAGTCTACAAATATGTCGGCTGTCGGCTTCACCTGGAGAACACACTGTTGTAAATGTATTACTGAAAACAACTGAAGCACGATCTTACTGCAAAGAAGACGTATATAAAGATCTGAGTGCGGCATTCTGGTGAATATAGGCTATATTTAAATAAAAAACAAGTGCACGTAGATGCGAAATTCTAAATCGACAATTTCCCCGCGAAATACAGCTGATGCCTGTTGACGTTCCTGATATTCTTACACCGGATTGGTCGCTGGAGCCTTCAGCTAAACTGTCACAGAGATATTGATTTCCAACAAAAGAGTAGTGTTACGAAACTGTCGGAAACTTTGTGCTGGGAAGACTTGGAGGCAAGGAGACGAGCTGCTCGACTAAGCGGAATGTTCCGAGCTGTCAGTGGACAGATGGCTTGGAATGATACTACTAGACGAATAATACTGAGTGGAGACAAAATGATAAATTTCCAAACTTTTTAAATCATTTAAGAACAGTCTAGGGAAAGAACTAACAGGGAATTTGCTACCTGGGTGACAACCCTAAATACAGATCAATGGTGACTGATTTCCTCTTCGTTTCTTTCAGTTATTAGATGTTATACTCGAAAAGAACGGCACAGTTCTTGTCAAGATCATAAGAGCGCCTTTCTTTCATCGCCCTAAAGCTTTGTCCAGCAGCGCGACATGTTTGTTATATTGCTGTCATCCCCCAGTGAAGGACGCCCCTGCAGAGAGGGAGTTACGTAAAATCCAGGGCCCCATATGAGCTGCGATTCATTTCTCCGGGAGCACTGGTTGGAAAATTTACAGCACTGTGCCCGGGTAAACGGAGAATACAAATGCAGCTTTGTACTACACACAATGCATCAGCGCCAGCTTCATCTCGCACAGGCAGATTTCAAGCAGGGGATTAATATTAAGACATCCAGGAGAAACCTTAGTCAATTAATCTTCAAACGTTAATGATAAATAGTATGTATGTATGTATGTATGTATGTATTTTTTTAAACAGTTTATAAACACCATGCTCCATTACACGGCATTAATACTAGATGCATTGAGTAATCATATTACAAATGTTTACTTAATTTTCTAATTACATGTGAGATGCATTCATAATTCAATAGCTGTTCTGGTATACATAAATAAATAATGTAAACACAACTATAAGCCGTGATCAAAGAGTCTCCCTTTGAGGACGTACAGCGGACATCCGCAACTGCGATGCGGGTATGTAAGCAAGGACATGTAGGCAAAGGGATTAGTGTGGCAGTCGTGTCGTGCCGAGGTGCGTGCGTTAAATGCGGCCATGTGAACTATGGCGACGTTATTACCAAATGCGTCCAAACAGGACCAATGTGCTGTTATTCTGATCTTGGCTGCCGAAGGACAAACACCGGTGGACATCCATCGGAGAATGAAGACTGTGTATGGGGCAGCATGTCTGTCGCAAGCCACCGTTGTGGAATGGTTCACAAAGTTCCTTGACGGTCGCGTTTCAACACAAGACGTCGGTCGATCTGGGAGGCCAGTCTCATCCGTTACGGACAACAACAAGCGGGCGCTGGATGAGACCTACAGTCCTGATCTCTCCCCATGCGATTATCACGCCTTGGGTCCCCTCGAAAAGACCTTGCAGGGTCAAGGCTTCCTGTCGGACGAGGATGTGCAGCAGGCGGTTACGGACTTCTCCACGCAGCAGGACACGGAGTTTTATCACATGGGGAACTTCAATCTGGTGCGTCGGTGAGATGAGTGCCTCAATTGTCACGGCGATTTTACCTGACTGGCATCCCGATTCAGGACTGTACAGCCATGAAACGCAAACTTTTTGATTGCCTCTTATATATAGTTTTTTTCACAGTTGTTCAAACACAACTGAGTTCGTGAAACGTAATAATTGTTTAAAATAATTTTTGCTCATTGGCCATGACTCTGTACCTATTAAAACGCTTTTCTTCTCTCTCAAGTAATAATAAATGGTCAACATCACTGGCATTGCATGGACACTGACGACAATCTAAAATTTTGAAACGATGAAGATAAGTTCTTAATTTTCCATGACCCGTTACCATTGCAGTGAAATTTGGAGTTAAATCAGTATGTTGGGAAAGTCTGTCTATTACACTGGGGAAAATGATTTTTGTTACTGAACCCTTCATCGTTTGATCCCATTCACTCTGCTGTTTTCTTAAGCTCTCATCACCCAATTCTTCAATAAAAACACGTTTAGGAATTCTGCTGTAACACTCACTAGTTTCACTGTAGTGCACTGCTTCCTTGGCCAGATGATCCGCGAGCTCGTTACCGTAGTTCAGGCGAACCCGATGTTCTACTTGTTATTTGCAGCAATCGTCGCTTTCATCTTCATTTGGTGTAAGTTATGTATGTACACTGATCAGCAAGAACATTATGACCACCTGCCTAATAGCCGGTATGTCCACCCTTTTTTTTTTTGGTAGGGGCTTTACGTCGCACCGTCACAGATAGGTCTTACGACGACGATGGGATAGGAAAGGCCTAGGAGTTGGAAGGAAGCGGTCGTGGCCTTAATTAAGGTACATCCCCAGCATTTGCCTGGCGTGAAAATGGGAAACCACGGAAAACCATTTTCAGGGCTGCCGATAGTGGGATTCGAACCTACTATCTCCCGGATGCAAGCTCACAGCCGCGCGCCTCTACGCGCACGGCCAACTCGCCCGGTATGTGCACCTTTGGCACGGATAATAGGCTGGGTGTTTGTGCCGTCTTCAACATCAGAATTCACCATAGGTAGGACCCGATCCTCACAGACGCGTCTTGGGCATTGACTCAAACGAATTGTACGAGGCCTCTACTGAGGTCACACGCCATTTATATGATAACGTACGGTAGTAAATAACAATACAGTGAAATATATTAGTGAGGATAAAATAAGAAATGATAGGTTAAGCGAAGTAAGATATTGATGGAAGACATGACGAGTTAATTTAGTATGCGGGACCAGCTGCGATGAAGTTCCTCACCTTCTGAGTGCAGCACATCGGTCAAAACCCTTCGAACAAGGTCGTGTTCACTCTATAGGCAGAAAAAAAGAAGCATAAGATACCGTATAGTATAAACTGCCGTAAAAGTTCATACGAATGCAACCTAACCTGATGCAGATGGCCTGCCACCTAGAGCCAACGTAAGCTACAGCAGAATCTAATATATCTGAATATAACTATAAATATTCTCCTATAAATTAAATTATTTCCTTTCCAGGTATTTTCTACTTTTATTTGATCCTTCACTAGTTTCGCTAGACTGATGAACTTCAAAGTCGAACCGGAAAAGAAAAAAGCTTTCACTATAACAAAATACCCAAGATAAGTCAAAGTATGTTATTCAAACAATTCACAAAGAAACTGCTTTTCCATTTGCCACTACGCTCGTTTGCCCAAAAAAGAGAAATCATGTACAGAACTTTACTCAATTAGCCCGGGAAGTTATCCTTAACGAAGTTGCAAACTGAGTCCTCCAGTTTGATGTGATTATAAGAGCGCTAGATCTAATGATGTTAGTCTTTCTGTTTTGTGTTTATCTTCGGTCATTCTTATAAACTTTCCTCCTGTTTCATTGTGAGACTTCCAATTGCTTTGAAAGAAAAAGATTGTCTACCAGGTGCAAGCGATAATAGCTTGTCAATTCCTAAGAGTTGTGTATCACACGAAACTGCTTATTTAATTTGAAGCGTATACTGCGTATACACTACATCATACAGGCACACGTCGGCTGAAAACAGATACCAGAAACTAAGCAATTTTCTAAATCATCTTGGCTACTAAGTGAATCGTTTCTAACTGAAGAACTCGGAATATCAATTCTGGAAAAATTCCGCTTTGTTCCGCCTTGCAAAGAACACAAAGGAAAACAAACAAACAAACCGAACATCTTGCACGGAGAGATGTGTCTTTATCTTACGTTATTTTTATTCACAGTTGTTTCTCTGTCGTACTTAAGAAGAAGATATGATCTCCATGTATTAAAGAGAATACATTTGCATCGCTAGTACTCTCTATATATTATTTCTAATTTCCATTATTCCTTATCCTCTACAAAGTATTCACAAATTTTGTAACATTGAAACAACCACTTCAGGTGAGGAACAGCAACACAATAAGTGAAGGTTAAACAAATGATGCCTTTGTTTCGATTTTACGTTTTTTAGCGAACTTTTTGACATAATTATCAGTAATTGGACAGAACCAAATATAACGACGGTTTTTAGTTCATAAACTTAATTTCGCTCATTGTAAACTACAAAATGCGCTCTTAAGCTGTTCTAACTTCTAGTGTTTAGAACACCTATTCGGGGAATAAATCTCTACTTTTATCTTTTTGTTTGACATAAATAAGTTTACGAAGAAGCTTTGATAGGAAAGAGTTAAGACTGGGAAGGATGACTCCATTTTAGTCAAGCTAAAGATGCAACTAAATCAAAACCTGATTTTCTCCGTCTTCCTCCACGGTGCTGAAACACGGGCATTGTGAGCTTGCCTATGGGTCCATTCTGGAGGAACTGAGCATCAATATCAGGTTATCATCAGTGTGCCAGCAAAGTATTCTCCATTCTATGATCACATCATGCGAAGGGAAGAAGGGAGCTTTGAAAAGTAAATTATCTGAGGAAATGTGTCTCGGAAGAGGGAGCGTGAACGAGCTTCTATACACTGGACAGACAACCAAGACAATCCTCATACATGCGAATCACGGAAACGGATACAATTAAATATCCTGAAAGATCACGATCTTCAGGGTTGAGGGAATGATAAGAAGAAGAAAACACTGCGAGCAAACTTTTGTTGTTTTTGTCAGGTATATTTAGTATTTTAGCTGTGGGTAGGTCTAGAAAATGTAGAGTGGTTCCATATGTATATATAATGCATGCTGTATTCCAATTTTTTTTTCTCTGGGTTCAATACCTCACAAGAAAAACTGTCAGATCTTGTCAAAGATTGTTCAACAATCCTGAAGATTTGATAAGATTTGACAAGGTTTGAAGGACAGTCAAACAATAGTTGTGGTTCTTGGACTGACAGCGGGATATATTCTTAAAAAGAAGAGAAACTCCCAATACACCATCATTTACACGAGGAAAATATTAATGTGATTGTCTTCGACGTATTTTTTGCAATGTACACTGACTGACAGAGCAAATGCAACACCAAGAAGGAGTGGTCAGAACTTTATGCCAATTGCAGGGTAGACTGACGTCACTGAGGTATGCTCATGATGTGAAATGCGTCGCTGTGCTGCGCACGTAGCGAACGATAAATGGGACACGGCGTTGGCGAATGGCCCACTTCGTACCGTGATTTCTCAGCCGACAGTCATTGTAGAACGTGTTGTCGTGTGCCACAGGACACGTGTATAGCTAAGAATGCCAGGCCGCCGTCAACGGAGGCATTTCCAGCAGACAGACGACTTTACGAGGGGTATGGTGATCGGGCTGAGAAGGGCAGGTTGGTCGCTTCGTCAAATCGCAGCCGATACCCATAGGGATGTGTCCACGGTGCAGCGCCTGTGGCGAAGATGGTTGGCGCAGGGACATGTGGCACGTGCGAGGGGTCCATGCGCAGCCCGAGTGACGTCAACACGCGAGGATCGGCGCATCCGCCGCCAAGCGGTGGCAGCCCCGCACGCCACGTCAACCGCCATTCTTCAGCATGTGCAAGACACCCTGGCTGTTCCAATATCGACCAGAACAATTTCCCGTCGATTGGTTGAAGGAGGCCTGCACTCCCGGCGTCCGCTCAGAGGACTACCATTGACTCCACAGCATAGACGTGCACGCCTGGCATGGTGCCGGGCTAGAGCGACTTGGATGAGGGAATGGCGGAACGTCGTGTTCTGCGATGAGTCACGCTTCTGTTCTGTCAGTGATAGTCACCGTAGACGAGTGTGGCGTCGGCGTGGAGAAAGGTCAAATCCGGCAGTAACTGTGGAGCGCCCTACCGCTAGACAACGCGGCATCATGGTTTGGGGCGCTATTGCGTATGATTCCACGTCACCTCTAGTGCGTATTCAAGGCACGTTAAATGCCCACCGCTACGTGCAGCATGTGCTGCGGCCGGTGGCACTCCCGTACCTTCAAGGGCTGCCCAATGCTCTGTTTCAGCAGGATAATGCCCGCCCACACACTGCTCGCATCTCCCAACAGGCTCTACGAGGTGTACAGATGCTTCCGTGGCCAGCGTACTCTCCGGATCTCTCACCAATCGAACACGTGTGGGATCTCATTGGACGCCGTTTGCAAACTCTGCCCCATCCTCGTACGGACGACCAACTGTGGCAAATGGTTGACAGAGAATGGAGAACCACCCCTCAGGACACCATCCGCACTCTTATTGACTCTGTACCTCGACGTGTTTCTGCGTGCATCGCCGCTCGCGGTGGTCCTACATCCTACTGAGTCGATGCCGTGCGCATTGTGTAACCTGCATATCGGTTTGAAATAAACATCAATTATTCGTCCGTGCCGTCTCTGTTTTTTCCCCAACTTTCATCCCTTTGGAACCACTCCTTCTTGGTGCTGCATTTGCTCTGTCAGTCAGTGTATTATTGCTATACCATCATTTGCATTATATTGCGTTTACTTACATTAAATGAATAAAAATGATAGCAACGCGACGCAAATTGATAACTTATTCCATGAAAATATATTAGGAATTCCATAATAATAATAATAATAATAATAATAATAATAATAATAATAATAATAATAATCTGCAGTCGCTTAAGTGCGGCCAGTATCCAGTAATCGGAAGATAGTGGGTTCGAGCCCCACTGTCGGCAGCCCTGAAGATGGTTTTCCGTGGTTTCCCATTTTCACACCAGGCAAATGCCCGGGCTGTACCTTGAATAAGGCCACGGCCGCTTCCTTCCACTTCCTAGGCCTTTCCTATCCCATCGTCGCCAAAGACCTATCTGTGTCGGTGCGACGTAAAACAAATAGCTAAATAATAATAATAATAATAATAATAATAATAATAATAATAATAATAATAATAATAATAATAATAATAATAATAATAGCGTATTTACGCGAATAATCCTCGCACCTTAACTTTAGGAAGGCTGATTTTGAAAAAACTACCAACATTGACGCAAATAAAACCCGCACCGCAATTTCGTGCCTCAATTTTTTTTAATATGCGGGTATTATTCGCGTAAATACGGTAATAAGGTAACCCGCGCTGCTCCGCAGCATTCCTTATAAACATGACAGACAAGCAGTCTTGATGTGCCTGTCGCAGTCATATTGTTTTACCTGCCCTTTTCAATAGTTTTATGAACATTTAATACCGGTACATAATAACTGTTTCATTCGTAATTTAGTTTATAACACTTCTTTCCATACAATATTCCCTGTTTTTCGACCATTCGGCAATATCTGGACCTTAACATTTTCAGACAATATTGCCAGAGATAGTGCAACGTACAATTGGCCGTGGTTGAATACTGGTTCGGGTAAGTAGACTACCCACTTTTTCAAGCGTCTGTTTTCTCTTAGCAGCATGTAGGAACGTGCTACCATCTGTTGAGTACATTCAGAAGCTGGAGAAGATCACAGAATCAAAGAGTATCTGGCAGAGAATAGTATTCTTCCATCATCAGAGGAAGTGTATATATTCTCTGGCTTGACAGGTAGTAATCAAACATGGCTACATGCAATGACATTATTAAGGATGAAAATCCACATATATCAGAAAATTAATGAAAGTGTTAGTCGCTTAGCAACCCGCTATGTACAGAATGTATTGCGGGTTATGGTAAGCCTTCGCCTGCAATTATTGGAGTGGTCATTTAATGCTTTGATTTTATGATTACTCAAAGTTGGCTAAACTTAGAGACCTATCAATATCTCATGATATATTGGCAGGTTTTCCAGAGAGAATAAAAGAGAAATGAAGCAAATCGGATTTGCCAAAGCTGTTTTTAGTCAATTATTTTAATATATAGAAAATAATGTGCGAAGATCGTCATAAATCGAACATTGTTGATAGTGTTTACTTCGAGGTTACCGTACGACAATAAACATAAAAACTGTCAATTTCCTTGAGATATTTCTCTTGCAATCTTCTCGTACGCTGCCGTTGTATTCATTTTACTGAGGTGAATACACGCAGGGATGTGCCTCATACTTAACACACACACACACACACACACACACACACACACACACACACACACACACACACACACACACACACACACACACACACACACACACACACACACACACACACACACACACACACACACACACACACACACACACACACACACACACACACACACACACACACACACACACACACACACACACACACACACACACACACACACACACACACACACACACACACACACACACACACACACACACACACACACACACACACACACACACACACACACACACACACACACACACACACACACACCATCCCTCGGTCATAAAGTCGAAGCCATTTTTGTTGTTTCGATTCCCAGCAATCCCAGCATGCCTAGCGGCATAGCGTTCACCGTTAACTCTCCAATTCCACTAGTCAATTCTGCCAAAGGCCTGGCAATTCTTTGATCGATTACAACATGTTCTAATTCATTTTCAAGACTTTTGAAGACTTCTCATGTATTGCAAGCTATTTGAAAATTCTCGTGAAGTCTTGTGAAGTCTTGCATATGAAAGAAATTTGATCACATACAACAGGCTTAATGATTAATTAGGATTTACACGGATTAATTAATTTAATCCAAACTCCCACATAAAAGAACAGTAAGTGATGTATGGTTTTCTTTGAGATGCTACTTTCTGTTATTACACCTGTTAGTAACATATTTAATACTATTCGTTGAGAAGAAATGGAAAAAGTATACAAACATCGAAATTAATAAAATATTTAGGTAACATTAAAAAATCCCGGAGTTATTTATTTCTGAAATCAGTAAAAAACACATACGACAAAACTTTAAAATTTACTACAGCATTTTGATGCCTAACAAGTAACAACTTAAAGTTTACAATCCTTACTAACTAAACAAGACAAATAGTCATAAACGTATACATTTTTGGAAAGATCAGAAAATGACAAACTAAGAGCAGGGCTCAAGAGGCATTGGGAAAAAAAGCGAACAAAAAAGAACTAGTCATACGCGCTTCCTAGTGGGCTTAAATAATTAATAACTCCTTCGAAAACGTTGTCCAGATTCAACACATGCCCTACATTACAAACCCGGCATTAACCATCCCCGGAAAGTAAACTTACAGCAGCATGAGCAGTAATGAAAAGCTAACTCGCGAAGTACTCTAAAACAATAACAATGTAGCCAACTTGCCAACTCTCGTGTTCTAGAAGCAAGTCTGAAACGTTTACTGAGTTATAGTTAAAAAGTATTCCACTTCACATGGTCCTATTGAAATACCTTCATTACGACTGATACCCACGAATTTGTAGAGGAACATTACTTCTTGAAGTTAGGCCTAATAGTCCTGGCCTAACAAGATTAACTGTCTAGAGTGCAATATTTGGTTAGCAAATCAGTGTTCCGTTGTGTAAGAATTTATCAGAAAATACTCCGATTTTGCCTTTTCAATACAATATGAACAGTCGCTCAAAAAAAGTCCAAACCATTTTTCCCTTTGCGAAAATCAAATGATCATAAATATATCTGCCGGTTATTGCCATCCATCAACGGCTGCTAATTTCAGATGGCAACCAGCCATAAAACACAGCCTCCACGGTTGCTAGGTAACACTGACCACCCATCCATACCTTACATCACTGCCTGCACGGTTGCTATGGTTACACTTCCGTCACACATTTTGTCCAGTCACATTGCACAAATTTTCGAATGACCCCCAGCAATAAGATATATTTATGTCCATAAAAAAAAAGAATGAGAGCATGATATCTACTCTATGTTCCTCGCATGCGATACCTTATTTCACTTAATTTTAAGTATTATCAAAATATAAAGTGGCTTCCCACGTAGATACAAACCTTGTGGTTAACTGCAACAAACATTATATCTGTAGGGTCAATTAATTCTGAGAAAAGTGCATCTCGTTCGTTTTTTTGTTTTGTTTAGGGACTGTACATTTATTTATTTATTTATTTATTTATTTATTTATTTATTTATTTATTTATTATTTATTTGACGTCTTTCAAAAGGCGAAGTTAGGGCACCTAGTCCTCTGTTACACTTAACCACGATTACAACACTCATCTGCAGATATACTGACATACAATCCAGCAGAGTTGCATTATATTAACATTCTCACATGTATAAGATAATTGAAATAGTATACTGTACATTAACCAATATGAAATAATATTGCTCAATTACACACATACAAAATAATTACACATATAACACAACTATCAATTGGGTCTACATACTCGTATACCGGATCGGAAATAAAAAAAGTTGCGGAAAATATTTACAATAGGGTTGACGCGGGATTGACCCTTATTAATGAACAACACAGAAGATGCTAGAAATGGCCTCATCTGGTGTTCGAAATCTTTTCGAATAGTTACGTTTTTTATTCGCTACAGAGCCGTTTCACGCCATTTTACCTCTAAGTTTATCGTTGCAAACTTTGCTGCAGGTTTTGCCAAAACACTTCCAAGCTTAAACTCCTATGCACAACAGTTCCGCACAGGTTTATCGTGCTTCGCGTAACTCTCGGCAATGAACAAGCGCAGTTGTATTTTGAGCACCAGTCTGTGTTGCAATCAACTGGTCACTGAACACGTTTGCTCCTCTTACTCACACGTAATGACACAGTGACGTACTCGGGAGACGTGCAGACATGTGACAGCGACCGATTGATGCATCAACATCACGTTTTCCAGGACAGTTCACCTGTTCATTAACAAGGACCATTTCCGCGTCAGTCTTATAAATATTTTTCGCGCCAGTTTTATTTTGCCCGACCTGTACAAGAGAATCACAGCCGTTGAAGATTATGAGCATGTACAAATTAGAGAATTTTACTTTTGTATGTTGACAGTTGATATAGATAATGACGAAACAGTTGACAGTAGATTATTATATTGTATGTTCACGAGACGTAATAAAAAAATCACGATCAGCTAGTTTTGTAATAAACACGCTTTCAATTAACACCCGTAAAACATATCATGGTGCCGAAACCCCGGGAACACGGAATACAGGAGAAAATAACATACAACAATCTTTAATCTTGTGTAATACGTAATAAGGTGTTGATTGAAAAACCTGTGAAACTGTACCTATCGGCCCCTTCGTCAACCTACGTTTCATCACGACAAGGGAACAGATAAGTACTTACACGGCATTAATACTATTTTGAATGTTGTTAGAGCACTAAAACTTGCTTTTATACACGGTTGAGTGCTCCTTGATTTTCAATCATCTCGAAATACTATATTTGATTGCAATATATTTTAGCCGCCATGTTGTTGTCATATAACCTGCAAAGAGGTCATAATCTCTAGGAGACTCTAACAACGACAGGGTGACAACTAGCGCTATCTCCTGAGCATTTCTGTAACTACAAAAGAAAACACATTGTCAGACACGTCACGAGAAAATTCACGGAACATTATTACATTAACCGAAAGAATGTCTCAGTCCTCGCTTGACAAGCTAAAAAGGAAACGCACTACTCAGCGTTCCAACGTTACACGTTGTACTAAACAGATAAAGGATTTCAGCGATACTGCGGCGCTGGACGATGTAGAACACTGCCTGGAACGCCTTAAAGACACTTTTGAGAGCTTAATCGTTCTAGATGATGCTATACACGATCTGATTGAGAACGACGACTATGACGAGGATATACATGTCTGTGAAAATTACATAGACAGTGCTAAACGTGCAATGCGGAAGGCTAATAAACTTATAAAGGCAAAGAATTCACAAGACGCACATGCTTGCTCAGCTGCTACTACTACGTCACCCATAGCTACTTCCGAAGTTAAGCTTCCTACTATTAGAATAGAGACCTTTTCAGGAGACATAGAATCATGGCCACGGTTCTGGGAGCAATTTCAGGCTTCGGTGGACAAGAACTCAGCGGTATCGGTGATAAACACACATATATTCCTTCGAGGATATCTCGACGGTGAACCCAAACATCTGGTGGATGGAATATCAGTAACGGCCGATACTTACGAACAGGTGAAGAAAATTCTGGAGTCCCGTTATGGGGATAAAAACATAATTATTCAATCCCACCTGGATTTTTTAGAGCATCTGCAACCTGCACATTCCGACAGTCTTGAGATTCTCAATGCCACGTATATTGAGTGCCACCGACGGATTCAAGCGCTGACAGCACTAGGTGAAGATGTAGACGTCTATGGAAAACTGTTAGCCCCTAAAATTCTTCGCGCATTTCCTGACGATCTTTGTCGCCGATGGCTACTTAACGCCAAGAGATTGGAAATACCAGAAAGCAGTGTCTCGCGTCTAATGCAGTTTTTGAACGAAGAGGTGGAGTGTGCCTTGACTACGCAGAAGATACGTTGCGACCGGCCATTTTCGACTACTTATACTCCGACGGCAGCGGCTCTCCATGTTAACACCAGACCTAACAAGCCGAAGAGAAAGAATATCAAACAAGTCACAGAACCGTATTGCGTTTTTTGTGAGAATCGAGGTCACTGGGGTCAAGATTGTCAAACAATAACGAACAACCAGGAGAGAACTGAAAAACTGAAGAAAGCGAACAGATGCCTCCTTTGTCTTAGACGAGGCCATCACTCTAAAGACTGTGCGAAGAAGAATAAGGTATCATGCTCCATATGCAAGAAGACACACCACGTGTCAATTTGTGAAGGAGATGAGAGAGAAGCTGTAGCGGTGGGCAAGATAGATGTAAACACGCCCTCCAACTTCACGTATCTTCAAACTGCTCGGGTTTGGATAACTGGCCCGACTGGACTGACCAAACTTACACGGTGTATTTTAGATGCTGGAAGTCAGTCAAGTTTTATCGAAACAAGCCTCGTGGATCAGCTCAAGCTTACTGTTGTCGAAAAAAGGAAACTGTCTGTTACGGCATTTGAGTGTGATCGACACACGGTTACAACACGTAGGGTTGCCCAGTTTAACATCAGTGGCGTGTGGTCGAAAACTAATATAATGATAACAGCTTTCCAGAGCGAAAACAAGTATTCCCCGCATCCTGCTGTTCCACACGATGTATATTCTTTATCATGCGCCCGAACGTTGCAATTAGCAGACCCCAAGGACAATGAAAGCGACCACCCTATTGAACTTCTCATAGGTGGTGATCACTACTGGAAGGTGATCCGAGATGGCCAACCAATACGCCTTTCTGAGTCCATAGTACTCCTCCCGTCTAACTTGGGTTGGGTTCTTAGCGGAAACAAGTCAGGGATCACAATCCATCATGTCGCTATAAATCATGTTCACACAAGTCAAGAATTTGAACCTAAAGACGACAGCATGCAACAATTCTGGGACTGAGAGATCATGGGAATAAGAGAGCAGGAAGATAGAACACTTTCTAGGAAGGATGCTACCATTCTTCAACAGTTTCACGATTTCGTATGAAAGAGGGGCGGAGAGTAGTGTCTCTACCCAGAAAACAGGAAGTTATCTTGCCATCAAACCGCGTCAACGCCAAGAATCGCTTTAGATCACTTGAAAGGAAACTTCACGACAATGCTGAGTTTCGAGAAATGTACTGTTCACAAATGACTGACTATATTGAGAAAGGTCGTGTTGAAATGACTGCTGCAGAAGATAATCTAAGCGATGTTTTCTACCTACCACACCACGCTGTCAAGAAAGAGAGGAATGGAGCAATCAAATGGAGGATTGTTTTCGACGCTTCGTCACACGAGAGAGACTCGCCATCTCTTAACGACGCTCTGGAAGCAGGACCAAACCTCCTTCATGAAATTCTGTCAACGCTAATCCGCTTTCGTACATATCGAAAAGCAATAGTCGGGGATGCAACTCAAGCCTTTTTGCAACTGTACCTAGATGAAAAAGACAGAGACTTCCACGTCCAGAAGGGGGAAGATGGTAACTGGCAAACAGCAGATGAAATTGCCACGTACAGGTTCACGCGGCTACCGTTTGGTCTTACGTGCAGTCCTTTCCTTCTATCTGCGACTCTACGTGAACTGGCTTCAAGGTGCAGTAACACATACCCCACAGCAGCAGAACTCTTAGATCAGAGCACATTTATGGACGACTTCGTTGCTGGTGCTGACGACGACAATGGGGTCATAAGCTTATATACGAAGTAAGCTCCATGCTCAGGCACATACGACTACCAATGGATAAATGGGCAACGAACTCAGAAACGCTTAAGAGCGTATGGCAGTCTGAGAGACGAGATATCAAACAAGAAACTTGAGTATTAGGTATCAGGTGGAACACAGAATTGGACTGTATCCTTTTCGATCATCGAGAAATTACTGAAAAGCTAGCTCACATTCCTACCACGAAACGTCAGCTATTACAAGGAACAGCAAGATTTTACGATCCACTGGGGTTATTCTCAACCGTCTCAATTGTTGGGAAGTTAATCTTCAAAGATACTTGGTGTCGAGGCATAGAGTGGGATGAGATTCTTCCACAGGATATAGCCTTAAAATGGCAACTTTTGATCTCGAGCATCAAACAGCTGTCACTTATAAACGTCCCGAGGTGGATTGGAATGAGTAAACAGATGCCAAACGCTATGCATGTCCATGTGTTTTGTGACGCTTCTGAGAGAGCATATGGAGCCGCATTGTATACTAGAACGGTAACAGACGATAATATATCAATACACTCGGCCTGCAGTAAAAGCAGATTGTCTCCAGTTAAAAGGATTACACTCCCACGACTAGAACTTCTGGCTACTTTGATAGGTTCCCGCCTCTTGAAATATTTTTGCCAGTCAACAGGATTTGACAGCACGCGAGCTACACTATGGTCGGACTCTATGGTGGCCCTCGGTTGGATACGGAGTGACCCAAATCGCTGGACTACATTCGTATCCAACCGCGTGACAGAAATTCAAGACTATCTGTCGCCGGTTCAGTGTCAATATTGTCCCAGTGAAGACAACCCCGCAGACCTTCTGACGCGTGGAATGTTAGCGACATATCTAAATTCCTCTTCATTATGGTGGAATGGACCACAATGGCTTGCTGAGGCTCCCACTTCTTGGCCACAGGAAATCTCACGTCAGAAAGTATCACTACCCGAATCCAAGGAGGCAAACCCTCAAGTCCTTGTAATCAATGCCAATGAATCACTGATAGATATTTTACGATATAGTTCGTATTGGAAGGTAATACATATCACCTGTTGGATTTTACGTTTCGTGGAGGTGACACGGAGAAGAGTGCAGTATGCACGGCATTTGACAACCACAGAATTAGAAGCTGCAAGGCTCTACTGGATACGCCGAGTTCAGGAGGAATGTTTCTGTACAGAGTTTACTGCCCTGACACGAAAGGAACCGGTACCGGCTACATCCAAGATTGCACGATTCCATCCACTTCTAGAAGACAACCTGATTCGACTTAGTGGTAGGCTCCAGTTTGCAGATCTTTCCGAGAATGAGCGAAACCCCCTACTTCTTGATGGCTCTCATCATTTCACTAAATCTATATCTATAATATTATAAAAGGAAGTGTTTGTCTGTCTGTCTGTCTGTCTGTGTGTCTGTGCGCGATGCCCAGCAAAATCTACAGCACGCAGAGATCTGAAATTCTGAACATAGGTAGATGGAAAGGGGTCCGAATGCACCTCGAAGCCGGAATTTTCATTTTCGCTTTCGTTGGTGAGTTATGAACGAAAAACCATCGGAAAACGTGCATTGTGATATGACAATCCAACGTGCTGTCACCAAGATTAAATGCATCGAGTCGCTGTCGCTAGGCAACGTACATAAGATAGGTAGAGAACACAATATTCAAGGAGCCATTTTACGTCCAGGACGTAGGAAGCTGTTTTTGGTCTTATATGGTGTGAGGCCATATGACGGTGTTGATGATGATTCGTCCGTCGGATCGGGACGTTAAATTTTGAGCTATTCGAGAAGAGTGGCATATGTGCCGGCGCCGGGTTTCATCCTCTTCATTCTTGCTATCATATATCATGACATTCTTTTCTTTCAACAAGCAACTTTTACAAGAATTACCCGATGTTCTACACATTTACAAGTCGATCGACTACACGGCAGAGCTTCGAAAGACTTGGAGTCACCTGGAGTACCCTCGAACATCTTAGAGCGGACGATTGTGGCACCAATTATCCTTCTTAAGAATAAGAATCCTGCCCTCTGCAATGAACACGACTCTGAAACTGATGACTAATATTATTGAAGCCATTCTCATGATTGGGCATGCCGCGAGCGAAGTATTATTCATTCCTCGGATTCGAATAATTTCTTCGGATATACAGTTTAAGTTTAGATCTCTGCAGTGTTCAAAATAAAATATCTCTGTGTAATAATAAAGCAAGCAAGCATAATCTTCTTCTTCTTCTTACTAAATATAAAAATGGATGTATGCATGTGTGTGTGCGTGTGTGTGTGTGTGTGTGTGTGTGTAAATAACCCATCTCCTCCTAAACCACTGGAGCAATTTCATCCAATCTTGGTACACTTATGACTTTTTATCTGGAGACGAGCACTGTGGGGGTAAGCCATCCGTAGCTCCCTTAGGGGTGGGGGATCAGGGGGGGCAAGGTATAAAAATAATCGAAAAAAGTGCCGAATCCACAGTTTTCGGGGTCGCTGAGATGAACAGTGACACTCCCCATTTTTCAAATGTCAAAGTTCAGCTCCCTTTCGCATGGCGGCGGGGGGGGGGGGAGTGATATATAAAATTAAACGAAAATAGTGTCGAATACATAGTTTTCGGGGGTCGCCGAAGTGAATTGTATACTCTGGATTTTTAGTATCAGGAGACAAACAACGTGGCGGTATGAAAGCCCAGGAACCCTTAGGAGCGGGGGGGGGGCGAGGAGGGTCAGATAAACAAATTAACGAAAATACTGTCGAATCCGTACTTTTTGGGGTCGCTGAGATGAATATTGACACTCCGGAATTTTCTTTAAAGTTCAAGTTCAACCCCCTTTGGGGTGGGGGCGAGGGGGAGTGATATATAAAATTAAACGAAAATAGTGTCGAATACATAGTTTTCGGGGTCGCCGAGGAGAATTGTACACTCCGGATTTTTAGTATCAGGAGACAAACCACGTGGGGGTACGACAGCCCAGGAACCCTTAGGGGCAGGGGAGGGCGAGGGGCTGAGATATAAAAGTCATAGAAAATAGTGTCGAATCCATACTTTTCGGGGTCGCTGAGATGAACAGTGACACTCCGGAATTTTTTAAAGTCCAAGTTCAGCTCCCTTTCGCGTGGGGGCGGGGGGAGTGATATTTAAAATTAAACCAAAATAATGTCGAATACATAGTTTTCGGGGGTCGCCGAAGTGAACTGTATACTCTGGATTTTTAGTATCAGGAGACAAACAACGTGGGGGTAAGAAAGCCCAGGAACCCTTAGGGGCGGGGGGGCGAGGGGGGTCAGATAAACAAATTAACCAAAATACTGTCGAATCCATACTTTTTGGGGTCGCTGAGATGAATATTGACACTCCAGAATTTTTTTAAGTTCAAGTTCAACCCCCTTTGGGGTGGGGGCGAGGGGAAGTGATATATAAAATTAAACGAAAATAGTGTCGAATACATAGTTTTCGGGGTCGCTGAGATGAACAGTGACACTCCGGAATTTTTTAAAGTCCAATTTCAGCCCCCTTCGTGGTGGGGGGCATTGGGAGAGTTATATATAGAAATGATAATGATATATAGAAATAATAGTGTCGGATACATAGTCGCTGAGATGAATAGTAACATTCCGATTTTTTAAAACTCAAAGTTTAGCCCCCTTTAGTGTAGGGGAAGAGGGAGTGAGATATAATAGTAATCGAATATACTGCCGAATCCATAGTTTTCCGGGTCGTTGAGATGAATAGTAACATTCCGGATGTTTAAAGTCTAACTTCAGCCCCCTTTGGCATAGGGGGTGAGAAAGGGTGAAAAAATAAATTGTTAGAAATGACCGAGATAATGGACGTGTGTATGTTCCAGTATGACTTTCAAGTATGACTTACTGCCTGGAAAACGTACTGTGGGAGTAAGACGCCCCTAGAACCACTAGGGAAGCGGGTAAAATATTATCCACACTAATAAATGGAAGTCTTTTTGCCGCGATCTATATATACTGTACTATATATATATATACATAAATTAAGGCATAAAAATGAAACCAGACGTAAATTAGTGAGACCATTCTAGGCATCTTAGAAATTTAAAACTTGGTACCAGACAACCTGATGACTTCAGGATCCCTAGAAAAATCTCAAATTCTCATAATTCTCTGAGGGGTACATGCTGGGAGT
Source organism: Anabrus simplex (assembly GCF_040414725.1). NCBI lineage: Eukaryota > Metazoa > Arthropoda > Insecta > Orthoptera > Tettigoniidae > Anabrus > Anabrus simplex. The sequence goes on along the minus strand of NC_090272.1, from coordinate 48,346,956 downwards.
TTCAAACCTGCATAAGAACACAGTCGGTGATATTTATCCAGAACCTACAGGTTTTATGGGCTTAAAAGCTTCCTTAAAGTCCTGATTTTTAACCCACTCCCCCATATCAAGATAGCAGCACAATCTCCCAGACAAGTTAGAAAATTGAAATTTGGCAAAATTATAGCTTTTAGCATGTAACCGACGGAAATTTTACGAGATGTTTAAAAATTTTATTTTTTACCCCCGAAAAAATATCGAAATATGGAGGCAATTTTAATGACGATACAGTCCTTCCTTTCGATGTATTTCGTGGCTAAACGGTAAGTCGTATCACAAAACGGATGGCACGATCTTCGTTCAATTTAGAGTGAACTACAACTTCGGTCCTAGGACCTTTTGTCGTATGTCTATCCCTTATACATTACATTTTTCTCTATTTCTGGATTTACCTAAATTTTGCACTTTGTACACGTACAATTGATGGCTTGATTCACTTATAGGAAACATGGGATCATCAAATTCTACACGAATATTGGCCCACCCAGTAGCCATATGTGAGCCAAATTCTATGTTTGAAGCTGTCGCATAAGTATCTGAAAAGTAATGCACTGTGTGAAAATCTTACACAAATTTCACCCTATTCAACGTTTCTAAAACATAATGAATTGTGGTAGACAAGTGCACCTGTCCTTATCATCACAACTCCACAACTCGCACTTTACATTGGAAACATCGTCTGCGGACCTCCTTATGCTTTTTCTCGGATAACGCCAATTTACATGCAATTTAAAAATTATTATTCACTTCACGTACAGTAATTTACTTCGATATCCGTATACAATCTGGAATACCGTAGCGAAGCACGGGTACAATTGCTAGTTATTGATAAAAGAAACGCACGTAAGACTTCATCACATGGGAGTTCGTGTTGTGTTATCAGAATTGCGTCATGAATTCTGGATTTTGAAGGGTAGGCAAGTAATCAAGAAGGTCATTTACTCATGCCTTAACTGCAAAATAACACACGCCAAGAGATGTGAACAGATAGAAGCTCCTTTGCCAATGGACCGTGTTAAGTTTCAACGGCCATTCAGCGTTTGTGGTGTAGATTTTGCAGGCCCGTTGTTCGTGAAGGCTGGAGCTGCAGAGAAGAGATGCTACATCGTGTTGTTTACCTGCGCAACGACAAGAGCCATTCATCTCGAGCTTACAACTGACTTGTCAACTGATAAATTCCTACTTGCCTTTCAGCGCTTCGTAGGAAGACGTGGACTTCCGAACACCATGTATTCAGACAATGCTCGAACGTTTCACGCCGCCAACAAAGAAATATGCGAACTCCAGGAATTATTAGAAAATTCAAGAGTACAAACTCACTTGTCACACCCCCATGTTACATGGAAATTTATAGTACCAAGAGCCGCGTGGTGGGGAGGCTTCTGGGAAAGGATGGTAGGGTCCACTAAGATGTGCCTCAAGAAGATACTCGGACGAGCTCAAGTAGACGAGGAAGGGCTAAATACTATTTTGGTGGGGATCGAGGCCACTCTAAACTCGCGCCCTATTACCGTAGATGACAGTAATTCTGATATCCTGACACCTTCACACTTCCTCATAGGAGAAAGGCTGATATCTCTTCCAAGTACACCAGATACTTCCATCTATCAAAATTTGACTAAGGTGTACAGACAGAGACAAAAGCTAATCTTACACTTTGAGCAAAGATGGAAAAGGGAATACCTCCTTCAATTAAGGAGTTACCACGAAGTGAAGCAGATCAAAAAAGAAACCGAACTACGGATAGGTGATGCAGTACTTTTACAAGAGGATCTGAAGCCCAGACTGGCGTGGAAACGAGGCCGAATTTGTGAACTGCACCGAGGACGAGATGACAGAATCCGAACAGTCATTCTTCAGCTCCCAGATCGCTCCATGATCACAAGAGCAGTGCAGCTGGTCGTTCCCTTAGAAATCGACCGACCAGGATGGGGAGGATGTTGAAGATTATGAGCATGTACAAATTAGAGAATTTTACTTTTGTATGTTGACAGTTGACATAGATAATGACGAAACAGTTGACAGTAGATTATTATATTGTATGTTCACGAGACGTAATAAAAAATCACGATCAGCTAGTTTTGTAATAAACACGCTTTCAATTAACACCCGTAAAACATATCAACAGCCCTTCGCCATTCAGACACTCAGCTGTACAGGGCACTCGTCAGATGGTAGCTTTCAATACGTATTGCTATTTTGCTTAACGTCGCACCGACACAGATAGGTCTTATGGCGACGATGGGACAGGAAAGACCTAGAAATGGGAAGGAAGCGGCCGTGCCCTTAATTAAGGTACAGCCCCAGCAGTGAAAATGGGAAACCACGGAAAACCATCTTCAGGGCTGCCGACAGTGCGGTTCGAACTCACTATCTCCCGAATGCCAGCTCACAGCTGCGCGCCCCTAAACGCACGGGCAACTAGCCCGGTCTTTCAAAAAGTAATCTAGGCAAGATCTTTTGAATGTAAATATTTACCACTAAACAGATAATATTGCAATTTACATAAAGTTCTTAAAACAATTATGACAAGCCAATGAATCAACATTTTATTAAAGTATTTCTCACTGTCTGAATGGGAGATATTGATATAACACCCGCCGTTGGCGGGTTCAGTTTTCGTACAACTGCATCAGTACTGTCATCTGCCGAAGATAAGTGACGTCTTCAATGAATACGAGCAATGTTATTGTGGTAAGTTTTAGAGGCTTGGAACATTGCCGGTCGTCACACTTTTATCCTGAAGGTTGGCGACATTTGCCCATCGAGACCTACGGAGTCTTTCATTCCCCCAACCTTTCTATGATTCCTCTCTCCCCACTGTTTGCTAGTTAACTGGTTACAATATTCACTAAACAATATTCCCATGTCAGCGACACTTGCCGCTGATGGACTTCGCAATAAAAAACTAAATAAAATATAAATTCTGAATATCTCCGTTAACAAAGTTCGTGCGGTAAACATTCACTAAATATAAAAGTTCTGAAATTTAATTTTCTACAGCGTTAATTATGAAGAGTTTCCCCCTCTCCCAATATATTGCTCCACCATTGTATACTAATGAAAGAATCCAGTATATTACTTAGTGCACATCTTGGCTACCCATTAACTTTAATATCGAGTTTTGAGCAATTATTCTCCCGTAATGTAAAAACACATAAAAGCAAACAAACAAACAAACAAACAAACAAACAAACAAACAAACAAACAAACAAACAAACAAACAAACAAACAAACAAACAGAAATTGAACTGAAACTACTCTCCACTTTTGTATAGGTCTACCTAATCTAAGATAAACACGAAGTTTGAGGCTAAAATTTGAAATGTACAGACAAAATGATAATGTTATTTATTTTGACATAAATAATATCTTATGGTCTTTCATCCGAAAATTTGTGTAACGTGACGCGACAAAATGTGTGACAGAAGTGTAACCATAGCAACCGTACAGGCTATGTCTTATGGCTGGTTGCCATTTAAAATTAGCAGCCGTTGATGGATGGCCATGACCGGGAAACACACTTTGTATATATGATCATTGGATTTTCGCAAACGAAAAATTGGTTTCTTTTTTAACAGCCGTTGTCCTATAACAATATTTGGAATTCAGGATCATAAGTAAACTCTTTCAAGATTGAAATTATTGTGTCCACCTCTTCAATACAAATTCAGGATCATTGTGGCTATACACACTGCTGAGTGTACTGATGTTCTTGTTTAAATATAGTAGTAATGTGAATCTAATTTGCCCATACTCAGGTTCCAGAATGTCGTTCTGGTGCGATCCGCGGTGTTCTCCTTAAGAAAAGAAAAAGCCCTGATCCTCCTCTTCTTCTTTTCTTGCGCGAATGGGTCACTTAGGGCCACATGAAATCAACATTTGTTAAGCTTGCCTTCTTGTCCGATAGTTCTTCATTTTCACCGATTGTTGTGATTTCTACTCCTCCGACCAAGTACGTCGTGCTGGTTTCTTCTTGTCTTCCTCAAATCCCTCAAATTCCCTTGTATTAACAATTTTCGTAGTCATATATTCATATATATTCATCATTCCAAGGATCGGACCTCGTCTCTTCGTTCTTGTGATCAGAATTAAGAGAGGATGGTTATGTAGTTAAATTTCCTTGTAGAACAAAGGCGGACACGATTCGGCTCAATGAGCAGTGCTCCAGCTAGGGCAGGTAAAGGAGCAGAGCACACCCTAGCAGCTAATTGCACGGCTCTCAGATACAACTATACTAGACTTAACTAAAGTTGGCGTCTGACAGGTAAGGTTGGAGGGAGGAGCACTGCACGTGCCATTTCACGATGTTGCCACATTCCAGCATTCCTTTCTTCATTCTCCTACCCCTCGCTTCCGGCTCACTTGTTCCCTCCTTCATTCTGACCGCTGTGATCTGTTGCAGACTACCTGGTCAGGCGGTGTCGTCCCATTTGCGATCACTCTTATACAAACCATCAGGTTCTTATCAGTGACATACAAACAGTCAGGTTGCTGTGAGGGAATTCCTTACTGAAGGATTGGTACAGGAAGACATCCTTCAAGTAACTGGCGAAAGAGGGAATCTTACAAATCGTATGTTGGAAGTCATTAAATTACTTATATTTACCCTTTGAGACTGATGCGTTTATATCGGGACTGACAGGGAATAAACAGGACTCAAATAAACCTTTTATTTACCGAGCTTGATAGCTGCAGTCGCTTAAGTGCGGCCAGTATGCAGTATTGGGGAGATAGTGGGTTCGAACCCCACTGTCGGCAGCCCTGAAGATGGTTTTCCGCGGTTTCCCATTTTCACACCAGGATTTACCTTAATTAAGGCCACGGCCACTTCCTTCCCTGTCCCATCGTCGTCATAAGACCTATCTGTGTCGGTGCGACGTAAAGCAACTTGTAATTAAGTTGTTATAATTAAGTTATTTCTCTTTTAACTATGATACTGTTGCCATACGTTCTCTTTTTTCAGGTATTTTTAGAAATTTCTTTTCTTTCTTTCTTTCTTTCTTTGGCAGTGCGTTCCTGGACTCTCTGGAATGGAATTAAGGGAACATTCCTTTCCGATAAACTCGCAGCCTCCTCTTCAAAGAATTCTCTTGCAGCACATATCATTTCTCTTCTTTGGTGATGAATTGTCACACCATGGCCGGCGGTATTTTTTTCACGAGGTGGACGAGTCTTAGGGCTCCCTCTCCCTCGAGGAGTATTCATCGTACTCGAAATATAAATTAAAATACAAGGATTGCACGTGCGTACGTACGTAAACAGTATTTAAAATACAATTAGAAACTTACTAACGGCCACTCACACTGAACTGCTTGCGACAAGATCTAGCTCACAAGTTAAGTAAGAGGTTTGGCAACTCCCAGCAAGACGAGCTGCCCTGAAGTTTTTTATCTCCATGGCAACCGCAGTCGCCTCACCCTCGTTTCCATGGCAACCACACAGCCACTCCCTTTATCCCGCCTCGGCAGGCAGTAAACGGACCTCCCTCTAAGAAATATCAGACACCAACTCTTATTATTAGCATTATAGTGAAGGGGCGTGTATCTTAACAGATTTAAACTTTTAACAGTTTTATTGTGCCTATGGAGATATTTTGTATACAAAACGTTTTGTGCGGTGTTAATACCGTACGTTTAGTTAGACCCAATTAGGTAATGCGTAGGAAACAAAATTAATTATTTTGACATGTGATAACTAATTCTGTTTACTACTTACTACCTGTGCTCAGAAATATTGCAGGCCAACATAAAATCTTGTTTAGGAATACAGAATAAAAAATGAACGACAAACGAATTGTACGATTTTATTGCACTCAGCCAAGAAAATTGCTGTGGTTTTACTTGCCATCTGGTGTTCACAGCACAAACTATTAGAAATCAGCTGCTCTCGGTTCTTCCCACGCTCATATCCTTACCTCAAGGAGCGGGGCTATTTCATTGCCCACCTATGTTTTAGAAAAATAACCACCATCTGTCACTGCCACTGGTTACAAAACCTGTGCGTTGCTTAGGTGTTGAGCTAAGGAGTCAAGTGGTCAGCGCGCTAGCCTTCGGTCCCAGGAGTGGCGTGTCGATTCCCGGCCAGGTCAGGGATTTTTACGTGGACTTGAGGGCTGGTTAGAGGTCGATTCAGCCTACGTGACTAATACTGAGAAGCTATCTGACGGTTAGATATCGGCCCCGGTGTAGAAAGCCAAGAATAACGGCCGAGAGGATTCGTCGTGCTGACCACACGACACCTCGTAATCTGCTGACCTTCTGTCTGAGCAACGGTCGCTTGGTAGTCCAAGGACCTTCAAGGGCTGTAGTGCCATGGGGTTTGGTTTGGTTTGGTTTGGTTTGGTTTGGTTTGGTTTGGTTTGGTTTGGTTTGGTTTTTCTACGGCTCCATCCAAGCATCTTCATCTCAGCCGCATAAAGTTTCTGTTCATCTTTGCATTCCAGTACTCCGAACCATATAAAATGGATGGACGGACAACCATTTTTTACATTTTGCCCTTCAGGTGAAGACGGGCATTCCTGTGCTGTCCGGTAGCTGCCTGCCACTTCACCCAAACACTCTTGACCCGATTGCTAATATCTCTGTCGCTGTATGCATTATCCGAGATATTTTGCTACCTCCTCATAGGCTGCAGGCTCCACTCCTGGTGGTGCCCTTCCGTCAATTCCTTTACGTTTCAATTTTGCAACCATACTTCCCCCAGAACCCAAAAGCTTTGGTTTCCCGGGAGCTGCCCGCCGAGTCATCGGAAAAACTTCGGCGGATCGCTGGTTGGTTAGAACTAGGGCGGTATCTAAATGCCTTCGAACCTCAACTTTCGTTCTTGATTAATGAAAATATTCTTGGCAAATGCTTTCGCTTCGGTCCGTCTTGCGACGATTCAGGAATTTCACCTCTTAACGTCGCAACACGAATACCTTAGCTTCTGAAAACCAATAAAACAGAACCGACGTCTTATTCCACTATTCCATAAACACAGTATTCAGGCGCAGCAGGCCTGCTTTAAGCGCTCTAATTTGTTGAAAGTAAACGTACCGGTCTTTCTCGACACTCGACGAAGAGTACCGCGGTAGGATATCACGGGAGTCCGCCAACGGCGCGCAGAAACCGCACACGGGTTAACCACGGTCGCCACATGCTTTCAACTCGCCAATTTTTAAACCATCCTGACCACCAAGATCACTCATGAAGAAATTACAGTGGAGCTACTCCGTCTTAGTCCTGCTTATCTTGGGAGCCAACTTTCCAACAAACATATAACGGAAAATACAAAATAGTGGCTGGCTGCATGGACCGAAACTAAGGAGTCTTTTAACATTTTTCTGAATGAATGAATGAATTAATTAATGAATTAATTAATTAATTAATTCGTTTCATTAATTCATTACCCATAACCTTACAGAGTTGCCTCCTTAAAGATGAGATTACTTTCGTTTGTACACACAAACCCCACCCTATAGAAAGGAAATATGGTCGCTATAGTCTTGTTCTACTGTGCTTACGCTTGCCTGGGTGTCATCTCCCTCTATCCCTCCCAGAGTGAACATCTTGTGCAGGTCGTAGGATTCCACGTACCATCTCTTCGGCCACGGGCTTTCCACAGTTTACACAAAATCCCGCGTTTGGAGAATGTATAAAGTCAAATATTTCTTTGCTGGTGTTTTTCTTTGTGTGTGTGTGTGTGTGTGTGTGTGTGTGTGTGTGTGTGTGTGCGGTTGAGTGTGCCTACCTACTTAAATAACATAGCACAGTTTGCTAGTCTTGGCACTGAAGTGAGTTAAGTTCGCCAGCCTCTTGTGTTGTTGAGTTGAGGGTAAGTTAATGGCCCGCGCCTTTTCCACGAGGAGGGGCAGCTGACCCGTGTCGTTAAACACAGCTATGAACCGTGTAAAATGAAGGTTAGACACAAAGCAACCACAGAGATTCAATGAGCTGTAGGATAAGCACACCGTCCCACCACTTCCAATATTCTCGAGGGACAGCGAACGTAGAGTAATTAACCCAAATATCGCGATAGCTTGTATCTTAATATGGTACCTTTACTTGATAAGCTGCTCAGCATATTGGATTATATGTTTACTCTATTTCAAGCAAAGATTTAAGAAAAAGATGGATGTGCACCAGAGACACCTGGAAACGTCTGAAGAGGGATGGTAAATTGGGCACTGGATCTGTAGCATGTTCCAAACGTACCTGGCCCTTGGTTCCGTAATTAGAATTAGTAAATCATGTATAATTTGAGAGGGTCACGGGAGGAAATATCCTACCCCAGGCGGTCCCAGAATTAAATTAGCTAATTTTTAATAATAATTTTCTGATAGTTAACTGCTTATCGTACCTCAATGTTAGAGCATCTTTTTTTCCGGTACAATAACACTGTACGGGAAGGAAGTGGTGCTGATACACGATACTGGAGTGACACGGTTGCAATGGACTGGACTTAAAACGTTCGTGGAGCGTAGTCTTGTTATGTTCGTGGAAAGTGGATGATTGTGGAGGGCTTGCGCATTAAGTATTGTAGCACTTGTGGCGGCCTGGCATTATATGTTGGTGAAAGCTATCTCAGACTTTCCATAATGTATGTTGAGGATCGACAGACGTGTGTATATATCTTTACAGCAAGTGTTAAAATATGTGAACACAGTATTACAAGGTCCAGTATCTGTGTGATGTGATAACTGCCGATTATGAGAATCGGTAAGTCGAATTGATATAGAGACAGTGAAGGGTATTTATCTTCATACATGTACATTGTTCATCGGACTATCTACAAATGGTGGCAGAAAAGAATACAGGCGATTAAAGAATGAAGTGGATAGAAAATGCAAGGTAGCTAAGGAAGAATGGCTGAAGGAGAAGTGCAAGGATGTCGAAGGCTGTATGGTCCTGGGAAAGGTAGATGCTGCATACAGGGAAATCAAGGAAACCTTTGGAGAAAGGAAATCTAGGTGCATGAATATTAAGAGCTCAGATGGAAAGCCACTTCTAGGGAAAGAAGACAAAGCAGAAAGATGGCAGGAGCATATCCAACAGTTGTATCAAGGTAACGATGTAGATAATTTCGTTCTGGAACATGAAGAGGCTGTTGATGCTGATGAAATGGGAGACCCAATTTTGAGGTCAGAGTTTGACAGAGCTGTGAGTGACCTAAATAGGAACAAGGCACCTGGAATTGATGATATTCCCTCTGAATTACTGACTGCCTTAGGAGAAACCAGCATGGTAAGGTTATTTCATTTAGTGTGCAAGATGTATGAGACAGGAGAAGTCCCATCCGATTTTCGGCAGAATGTTGTTATACCTATTCCCAAGAAAGCCGGTGCTGACAGGTGTGAACACTACCGCACTATTAGTTTAGTATCTCATGCCTGCAAAATTTTAACACGTATTATTTACAGAAGAATGGAAAAACAAGTTGACGCTGAGTTGGGGGAAGATCAATTTGGCTTCAGAATAAATGTAGGAACACGTGAAGCAATCCTGACTTTACGTCTGATCTTAGAGGATCGAATCAAGAAGGACAAGCCCACGTACATGGCATTCGTAGATCTAGAAAAGGCATTCGATAATGTTGATTGGACCAGGCTATTTATGATTCTGAAGATGATAGGGATCAGATACCGTGAACGAAGAATTATCTACAACCTGTATAAAAATCAGTCTGCAGTGATAAGAATCGAGGGCTTTGAAAAAGAAGCAGCAATCCAGAAAGGAGTGAGGCAAGGCTGCAGTTTGTCTCCTCTCCTTTTCAAAGTTTACATAGAACAGGCAGTAAAGGAAATCAAAGAGAAATTTGGAAAGGGAATCACAGTCCAAGGAGAGGAAATCAAAACCTTGAGATTTGCCGATGATATTGTTATTTTATCTGAGACTGCAGAAGATCTCGAGAAGTTGCTGAATGGTATAGATGAAGTCTTAGGTAAGGAGTACAAGATGAAAATAAATAAGTCCAAAACAAAAGTAATGGAGTGCAGTCGAATGAAGGCAGGTGATGTAGGAAATATTAGATTAGGAAACGAAGTCTTAAAGGCAGTAGATGAATACTGTTACTTGGGTAGTAAAATAACCAACGATGGCAGAAGTAAGGAGGACATAAAATGCAGACTAGCACAAGCAAGGAAGAGCTTTCTTAAGAAAAGAAATTTGCTCATTTCAAACATTGATATCGGAATTAGAAAGATGTTTTTGAAGACTTTCGTGTGGAGCGTGGCATTGTATGGAAGTGAAACATGGACGATAACTAGCTCAGAAAGAAAGAGAATAGAAGCTTTTGAAATGTGGTGTTACAGAAGAATGCTGAAGGTGAGATGGATAGATCGAATCACGAATGAAGAGATACTGAATCGAATTGATGAGAGGAGATCGATTTGGCTAAATTTGACGAGAAGAAGAGATAGAATGATAGGACACATCTTAACACACCCAGGACTTGTTCAGTTGGTTTTTGAAGGAAGTGTAGGTGGCAAGAACGGTAGGGGTAGACCAAGGTATGAATATGACAAACAGATTAGAGCAGATGTAGGATGCAATAGTTACGTAGAAATGAAAAGGTTAGCACAGGATAGGGTGGCATGGAGAACTGCATCAAACCAGTCTATGGACTGATGACTCAAACAACAACAACAGTTCTCGCTTTCGTTTTCCCACGGTTTTCATTATTGTTGTTGTAAATATGGAGTCTTCCAGCAATATTTTATGTGTGTATTATATGTATAATGTTGTATGTTGATGAGGTGCTCATGCACGGATTTTGTTAAGAATATAGTTAGCTATTTTAGAATCAGTGGAGTTATTGATGAACCTAGGTGCAGTTCCTACCTATTTAGTCGTTTTCTCAGGAGGTTAGGTAAGGCCTGCAGCAGATGTACCAGTACGCAGCATTATGTACACGCCCTGGGATATAAAGTTTATCATGCTCTTATCTAAATTCGAGGGATCCATTCTGGTGAACTCTGGCGCCCATACTACGGACATTTCGATTAACTATTTTTATTAATTTAATTTATTTCAAGTGTTTTATGAAGTTTTTAAGTAATATTATTTATATTATATATATTTATATTTATATATTTTTATTTATTGGTAATCATCAAAAAGTTACAGTACTTTCTCAATATCACCCTTAATTTTGACTGAAACTGATTTCTTGTTAATCGATACAAATTATGAAACTTTCTCTCATCATCCATGATCCGGCATATTTTGTGATTAAGTTTGAATGATATCCTTCCTAGTTAAAAGGATGCTTGATAGAATAAGAAAGGGAGAATACTGGGGTAGAGAGACTCAGAAGAAAGAGAAGAAATGGTGGAAGAAAGTAATGATTAAAGTGAAAGATGTTTGATTCCTTGTTCCCTTTCTCTAAGGGTGAGATGAATCTGCCGTGGCGGGTTTTTATAACCGGATGCCCTTCCTGACGTCAACCTCATCAGAGGAGTTAATGAGATGAACGACGTGATATATGATACTAGGAAGGGAGAGGGTGAAACCCGGTGCGGCACGTAGCCTACTCCTGCCGAATAGCACCAAAGGGTCTGCTCAAGGCTTAACGTCTCCATCCGACGGACGAATCACTATCAACAGCGTCATATGTCATCACTCCATATGAGGTTTGGAATCGAATCCAGGCTTTTGGCACGCATTCTGGTGATTATAAATTTTATACCACCACTTCTTCTACCCTACCGGCCAACATTTTGATGGCAAATTTTTTTCGACCAACGGGACTCGAACCGACTAACCTCGGTGTCAGACAGTTTAGACCTCAACGCCTTAACGATCATGGCCGCCAGGCGGGCGGATTAGAGTGAAAGATATTGAGAAGCAAATTATTATGGCAAAATGTAAGACTTAAAGGACGTTAAGGAATTCTGTGAAATTACACAAAAAATGTGAATTAACAAAGAAAGGCTTCCAAACAGAGAAGTAAGAGGTGTATAAGGTCTCCGCCAGTTACGACGAACCTACGACACGCGTGCCACTAGGCGACACGTGAACACGGCTTCTGAGGCACGTCAGACAATATAAAAAGATATTTGAATGTTTAGGCTATAACACGTAATAAACAGGTTGAAAATTTAGCACCACAGCATATTTTAACATTAAGCTTTAATAAAGAAGTGTCTCTCAATTCTATGGCCAAATTTTATACAAATGTTATTAGGTTAAAGCAAAAATATACTTTATTCTAAAAACTGACCTGTTTTTTAAATGTAACTTTCAGTGATCTTTGCAAAATAAAATCATAAAATATTCAGTCGAACGGATTTAAAGTCGAACCTCGATATCTCGAACCTTCATTACTCGAATTTTCAGTATCTCGAAGTAACTTAAATTTCCCGGCCGTTTGTCCTATTCTTCTCGTGTATTTAATTCTCTATTTACCGAAATTCGTTTGCACGAATTTCTCGATATCTCGAAACAAACATTTCTTCCCTTGAAGCAAAAAATACTCTGTAACTCGAATTTTGTGCATCATTAACTGTGCAATACGGCATTTGTGGTTTGTAAGGAACAGCTAACAAGTAAAGAAAGGATTACGCTGATGCTGGGAGCTAACACGACGGGAACCAAAAAACTAAAACTTTTTTTTTGCTAGTTTTTTTTTTTTTTTTTTTTTTTTTGCTAGTTGTTTCACGTCGCGCCGACACAGATAGGTCTTATGGCGAGGAGGGGTCAGGAACGGCCTAGGAATGGGAAGGAAGCGGCCGTGGCCTTAATTAAGGTACAGCCCCAGCATTTGCCTGGTGTAAAAATGGGAAACCACGGAAAGCCATCTTCAGGTCTGCCGACAGTGGGGTTCGAACCCACTATCTCCCGAATACTGGATACTGGCCGCACTTAAGCGAGTGCAGCTATCGAGCTTCGTACTAAAACTTCTAGTGATCGGAAAATCGGCTCAGCTTCGCTATTTCTCGGGTGCGAATTAATTACCGGTCACATACGAAGTCGCGCCTGACAAGCTCCATTTATAAATCTCGGCTGCCTGGTATTGACGAGAAGTTTCAACGTGAAGGAAGGAAAGGTTAACAGTAACAAACATGTTTCATGTTTCACTACTGTATGTACTGTATCCTGTCTTCTAAAAAGTTACTATAACAATGGGTTACAATTAAAGTGATGCCGTAAAATAGTTTGCATACTATAAAATACTATTAAAATAATGTAATCGGCATAAGCCCGTAGATACATATGATTCAATTATGTGCTATACATGTTCAAAAGCGGTATTCTCTACATCTCAAAATGTCTTCTTTTTCTTCTTCTCCTCCTTCTTCTTCTTTATCTGTTTACCTTTCAGGATCGGTTTTTCCCTCGGACTCAGCGAGGGATGCCATCTCTACCGCTGTGTCTTGGAGCTTCAGACTCTGGGTCGAGGGATACAACTGGGGAGGATGGCCAGTACCTCGTCCAGGCGGCCTCACTTGCTATCTTGAACAGGGGCCTTGCGGGGAGATGGGAAGATTGGAAGGTATAGACAAGAAAGAGGGAAGGAGGCGGCCGAGGCCTTAAGTTAGGTACCATCCCAGCATTTGCCTGGAGGAGTTGTGGGGAAACCACGGAAAACCCCTTCCAGGATGGCTGAGGTGGGAATCGAAATCACCTCTACTCAGTTGACCTCCTGAGGCTGAGTAGACCCCGTTCCAGCTCTCGTACCACATTTCAAATTTCGTGGCAGAGCCGGGAATCTAACCCGGGCCTCCGGGGGTGGAAGCTAATCACACTAACCACTACACCACAGAAGCGGTCTCGAAATTTCAATGACTCGAAATAAAATTTAGTTCCAGATGTGATTCCATATATAGAGGTTCCGCTGTGTATGTTATGCAATCTAATACCTAACTGAAGTCAAATGAGGGATTTCATGGTGATTTTAAAGGAAAATAACCGATGGCACCTTAGTCAGTAAAAAGTAATACACAAGACCTTAACTGATTCGCTAGTTGGTAAAGGTTTTTCCATCCCTGGTCTAGACTAATGGGACTATATAAGAATAAGGGCCAGAGAGAAACATGACGAGAACCCTTGTTTACTCTGTGGTGAAATAATGGAAGAGGTGCATCTATTGAGAGTTTGTAGGGAGACGGAGGCAATTATAGTAAAATATCTAGGAAGAGAATATAAAGAAAAACTAGAAAGAGAGAAAGAATTCTACACAATCGATAAATTATTGAATAAGGAATAGACTACCCCGGGAGGAACTGCAATTCCTTTTGTATTCTAAAAAGAATGTGGCAAAAGGAAATAAGAAAAAATAAAACAAGCATTAACGAAAATAATGAAGAATAAGGGACATGTTTAAGCCTCCGTGACTCAGATGGCAGCGCGTCGGCCTCTCACCGCTGGGTTCCGTGGTTCAAATCCCGGTCACTCCATGTGAGATCTGTGCTGGACAAAGCGGAGGCGCGAAAGGTACTCCGGTTTTCCATGTCATCTTACATTCCAGCAACACTCTCCAGTGTCATTTAATTTCATTTGTTAGTGACTAATCATTGTCCCAGAGGAGTGCGACAGGCTTCGGCAGCCGGCACAATTCCTATCCTTGCCGCAAGATGGGGCTTCATTCATTCCATCCCTGATCCGGTCACTGACTGGAAAATAGGTTGTAGGTTTTCATTTTCATGTAACGCTGTATTCCATTTCGTGCAGAAAGAAAAATGAGGGGACAACAAGGGAAATGAATATCATTACTAGTAGGTTTAAATATAATATTAAACGTAGCAATAGATAAATTGTACTGTAGTGTCATAAATATTTTTTCTTAAGTTATCGGTAATTATTAAATTGCATGCGAAATGAATGAAAGGTTCATTCTGTAAACTCTCCCCCAAGTTGGTGGCTATCCGTGACTGGGTGAGAAGAGTGTTTATTCATTCATGAAACTCTCTCCCAAGTTGGTGGTTATCCTTTACTGGGTGAGAACAGTGTTTATTCATTCATTCATTCATTCATTCATTCATGAAACTCTCTCCCAAGTTGGTGGCTATCCGTGACTGGGTGAGAAGTGTTTACTTCATTCATTCATTCATTCATGAAACTCTCTCCCAAGCTGTTGGCTCTCCGTGACTGGGTGAGAAGAGTATTCATTCATTCATGAAACTCTCCCCCAAGTTGGTGGTTATCCTTGACTGGGTGAGAAGAGTGTTTATTCATTCATTCATGAAACTCTCCCAAGTTGGTGGCTATCCGTGACTGGGTGAGAAGAGTGTTTGTTCATTCATTCATTCATTCATGCACGAGCACAGTTCAATCATGAAATCAGTCAGTCACCAATTCACCAATTCATATCGTCACTCATTCACTCTTTCAGTCATTGTATTCTTTCAAAATGTTTGTTGAATTGTATAAAGAATGGTGACACAAAAGTAATCACTAATACAACTTAGGAAGGGTAAGACACACGTTGTCCTTAACTATTTGACTCTGTTAACGTCTAGGACAAAAATAAACAAACTTTAAAGAAAAAACCTACGATTTAGAAACAGCGTTGAAATGTTCATGATGTATATTTTGGGATTATGCCGTGTAATGCACTATATTAAACACTATCAAGCCGTTTCAAAAGGAACCTTGCCTTTCCTCATCAGGAGAAAACAGAAAAATTAAACATGACGCATCAAAGGTTGCTAAGATAAAACAACAAGGAACTTAAAATGGCGTCCTTAAGGTGTAATACGGACGCCATGCCAGAGACAACGAATGGCAACAGCAACGCATCTTTTTCTAATGGTTCTGATAATAGGTAGCCATGATTCACTGAGGTTGTAGCCTATATCGCGGTTGAAATTAACTGGGTGTTTACGTATTTCAACCGCGTCCCTGATGATTCTGGGTCGATATTGCTTTATAAGGGCACGAACATCCACTCCTTGGAACATGACATCGTGACCAGGTGTTAAGGCATGCTCAGAAAGAGCTGATTTATCAGGTAGCTTGAATCTGATACACCTGGTATGCTCTTTGATGCCAGCACATATCGCATCCTGGTATCTACAGAGTTCCCTGACTTGTGGCAAGGTTTAGATATATTGGGCAACTTTCACTTTTTAAAAAATTTGAAATTTTATTTCTTTCCTTTCATAAAATTTAGAGAGAGGATTTTAACAGTATAACAAAGAACAGTTGAAAATATTAACGAGCTCGTCAGTTCCAACAACTGAAGTCCTAGATAAGGTAAAAAATAAACTGGGAGAAACTCCCAGTCGTTAAATTACATATGAAAGAGCATGTGCATAGCTGCTCGAACAGGAGTCTCAGCTCCAAGATACAAGAGGCTAACCTCAAACTCGCAGTCAGTTGCTTTTACACTCTTTAATTACACAAGGCAACCCATAATGAGACTCCATTTCAAAGTGTTCATAAGCGGTTGCCCCATGGTGGGCTTATCTACTACAAGGTTTCACTATCAGTTTAAGTACTCTTCACAAAGGTAACCAAAACGCAGACACAGTTACCCTAAGAATTATGAAGAATAAACAGGGACATAATTACCCATACTACAAGGCCTTAAGAATAAAAAGAAAAGGTTACACGTAACAGGCCATTAACAGAGAAGTTCAGATACCTGGGAGAATGGATCCAACCCAATGGGCTAGACAAAGAGGCTATCAAAGGAAGAATCAGAAAATTAGAACTGGCCTACAAACTAACCCAGAGTATGTACAACAAACGGGCAATATCCTACATGGCCAAAATCCGACACTATCATTCAGTAATCAAACCAGAAGGATTGTATGCCTCAGAGTGTCTTATTTTGAATAAAAAATGGGAGCTACAAGAACTGGAAAAGAAAGAAAGGAAGATCCTAAGGAAAATTCTGGGACCCCAGAAAACTACTGATGGAACCTGTAAAAAAAAAGGAAAAACAAGGATCTTTATAAACATACGGGAAAGATCTCAGACACAATGAGGAAGCGAAGGTTGAACTTCTACGGACATCTAGTAAGAATGGATGAAAGCAGACTGACCAAAAAGATCTTTAAGTACATTGTAAGATTGAAGGCCACCACTAAGTGGGTAGAAGAGGTCAAAAGAGGTGCAGAAGAAGTTGGAATTACACTAGAGGTGATCAATAAAAGGAAAGAGTTTAGAAACATAATCAACAAAATCAAATTTTTTGAGGACAAACCACCTAAAAAGAAGCCCAACCGGATAATCTCTGAAGAAGAGAGAAAAATACGAAGCGAGAGAATGAAAAGGTTCTGGGAAGAGAAGAGAAGAGAAGAAAGGCCAACAAGCCTTAAGTTCTATGCGGTCCACAGTTGGCCAAATTCGGAAGAAGAAGAAGAAGAAGAAGAAGGCCATTAACAAACGGCAAGGAGGCTAAATAAGAGCACTCATTAAAGAACATTCTGGAATTGACGAGAACCTAATTGGGCTTAAGGCCCAATGACACAGAGGCTAATCCCATACTAAACAAAGGGTCACTAAAGGTGGAAAATTTAAAATCCGAAACAAGATTTCCAAAATTTAAAGGTTGAGAACTTAAGTCACGCAACTCAAAAGTTGAAGGGGACACAACTGAGGGTCACCACTCGTGCTCCCTTAAATTGAATATTTCCCCAGCAGGGAATAGAAATAGAGTCCGAAGACTGTGCAGAAGGTCCCACATTTCAACCCCAAAAAAGAAAAGATTACATGTTAGATATTAAGAAAACGGCTGAAGCCTTCCCCTCGAACTACCCGCAGACACGATCACATGTTAAGGTAAATTCTACCATTACCTTGTAGCGCTGGATCCTCTCCAAGCCGGCCGCGCCCTGCCCACCTAGCCCACTATGGCCTCCGTCAAGTCGTACTCTCAAGAACTGGAGCAATTCAGACAAGGTGGCCCTAAAGTGTTCTCCTTAAAGCACAGTAGAAAAAGGCTAGAGTAAGCGGATTTCCTTTTTATACTGGTTTGTGTGTATTTTTGAAAGTAATCTAATCTATATGGAGGAAACTGTGTAATATCATCGGTAAAGATTTAATTAATTAATTAATTAATTCAGAAAAATGTTAATTCTCCTTAGTTTTTAAAAGGCTTTTAGTCCATACAGCCAACCACCATTTTGTATTTTTCTTTATATACTGTACTTGTTACAAAGGTGAGCATGACTAAAACGGAGTAGCTCCACTGTAATTTCTCCATGAGTGACCTTGATGGTCAGGATAGTTTAAAAATTGGCGAGTCGAAAGCATGTGGCGGCCGTGGTTAATCCCCGTGCGGTTTCTGCGCGCCGTAGGCGGACTCCGGTGAAATCCTACCGCGGTACTCTTCATCGAGTGTCGAGGTAAAGCGGTACGTTTACTTTCAACAAATTAGGGTGCTTAAAGCAGGCCGGCTGCGCCTGACCACTGTGTGCATGGAATAATGGAATAGGAGCTCGCTTCTATTTTGTTGGTTTTCGGAAGCCAAGGTAGTGATTGACAGGGACAGTCGGGGGCATACAATACGCTGATAGGCTGAATTTCCATACATAGTTACAAGCATGTGATAGGTAGACTACAATATAGAAGGAACCATCTGATGCGTTGACAACCTCGATACATTAAAACACAATCCTCAGAGAAGAAAGGTTTACCAATTAGCAAAACAAAATTTCTTCAGCAATTAATTTGTTCCTAGTCCACCAGATATCATCAGAAAATAGTGGCAGAGCCATCTTACCATCGAAGAAGGAAGTTTTTGAAAGATGTTTAAAGTTCGTGTTCACTGATACAGATGGTCAAAGAGAAGGCGCGCACTTTACGTAGTCGGGAAAGGTGTACCTCTGATATAATAATAATAAGAATAATAATAATAATAATAATAATAATAATAATAATAAGAAGAAGAATAATAATAATAATAATAATAATAATAATTGTACCGGGCGGTACACCTCTACACCGTTTATTTAAAAGTTGCGCCAGTTGAAACTCCTCTTCTGGAGGAAGGTTGAACTTTATCTACTCTATTAATTCTCTACTTTCTCAGAAGATGTCACCATGTGGAAAATTTTGAGTTTTTGAACTGTGTCACTTTTGATGTGTTTTTGTCTCGCTTGAAGTAAGAAGTGTGATCTTTCTCTTCTAGAGGACACTACTGAAGATCAACAATAGCGCACCCTAGTGCGGAGTCAAAGAACTATTTTGTTGGAGAAATTTTTATTTCAAAAGTTTGTTTCTTGTTAAATTTATTTCTGTTATTGTTTAAGTTGGCTGTATACCCCTCTTTTTCCCCTTGTTTTAGATTTATCCAATCCCGAATTTCTTTTAGTAATTTCTGACCAATCTGGTGTATCTTCCCCCAACTTGTAACTGTTGCGGGGTCCTATCCAATAAAAACATTGTGGGCGGGTGTTTTCATTCCCCTAACGCCTAGAAACTTCCGCGAGAGTATATAAACTGCTGATTTTAGGGTCTCCGGGCCACTTCTGTTCCATCTTTCAGTGTATTAAGTACATAGCAGGAGGCGGGAAGCGCCTCTTTCCTCGGCGGCGGTCAACAATAAGGTAATGGCCGATTAATAAATTCTTTCTTTTCTTGCTCAGCAGTTTAACTTTCGGGGCGGGTTCTAAGCGTTCAACCATGTAACCTTTTCCTAAAATGTAAAAACAACTGGTATCTATTCTATTTTAAAACGACATATCGGGATAGAGAGTGCTTAACCCTCTCGAGCTCCCACTCACATCGTCTTGAGGTGAACTTATTCTCTCAACCAATTCTTCCGTAATGTAATGTAAATTGCTATTACGTCACCTCTGTAGTATGGGATTAGCCCTTGCATCAGTGGCCTAAGAGCCAAAGTAGGTCTTAAAAACCAAGTGTATTAGGAGTGCAAGTTCGCCTCCTCTCAAATTGTTTTAGAGGTCATTTAATTAACCTGCTTTTCATTTAATAGACCTCAGTAGATTGGGTATTTTACCCCTGTGTTTATGTCCGTTGAGGACAACTTGAAGGTGGAGTTTGGTGTGGCCTAGGAGAGGCTTAAATTAAAGAGCGTGTGGCTCTTTTGGAAACGGAGTGTTGTATGCCTCGAGGAGGCTTTACTGTGTAATTTGGAGCAAGGGCTCCAGGGTTTGATTGGGGTCTTCTGCCCCTTTGTTAAAATTTGTATATCGGAAAGTTGGGCTAGTTGCTCAAAAATTGTGAACTCAGGGCTCGAAGCCCAAACTCTGTAATCCCTGTAATTGTACATTTCAAATTGTGTTTCGGCTACTAAGTACCTGTTCTTTGTTATTACTTAATATTGAAAAGAAAATATAACCTTGTTAACTTTTACATTAACTTTGATTCCGTAGTTTGAGACCCATTCACGCCCGCACCTTCTTACACCTCTACCTACCACCAAAACACGGTAACAAGTGGTAGCAGAGCGTGGTTGAATGGGTCTCAATTTAGCCCCTTTTGACGGCTAAACATTGTTTGTTCCGAACTCTAACAATTTTCTCAGTTGATGGAATTTTGATTTTTTCCAAGTTGTTCTGTCATCATGCCCGGCCCTCGCGATGTTCTCCTTCTTAACTATTTGCGCAAGGAGGAGTTGATCTATGAATTGACTATTAGAAATGTACAATCTGGAGGCACGGTTGCAGTAGACACTAACAAGCTTAGAGAGTCCCTTGATTTGCCCATTTCCATCCCCAATTTGGGAGAGAAAGAAATTGACGACTCTCTTTCCACGATCACGGAGAATATTACTGGGCTAGCTTCTGTAGTTAGTTTTTTTGATGAAAATGATCCGTCTCCTAATCAAATTAAGCGTGTGCAAGGCAGGCTATATCATTTTTCGAATAGGGTTAACGATCTGTTGTCTCTAAAACTGAATGATGTTCAGAGGAAGGAAGCTAGTACGCTCCTGGAAAATATTTCCGAATTATCTAATAAGGTCACTCAATTGTTAACTGGGGAAGTTCCTCCCAAATCTGATCAACCCACCATAGTGAATCCAGGTAGTGAGGAAGCGCCTCCCAAGGGAGAAGTTAATAGGATAACCGTTGCTGCTCAAACTATCCCTGCCCCATTGGACAACGAATCTGAACGTCGTGCATCATTGAGTAACATCCGTTCTGAATTGACTTCCTTGCCATTGAAACCTTTACCTACTATGTCACCCGGGTTTAGCAGCTTGCCTCATCCATTGGCAATGTTGCTAAGAGGTATCTCTAAGTTTTCGGTCAACACCACCAGTGAAGTTATTTCTTTCTTAAGGTTTTTAGTTGAATTTCAGGATCATGCCCTCGTATTTTCGCTTTCCCCTTGTCAAATTTTACAAATAATCTATCCTTATGCTATGGGTGTTCTCTCAGATAAAATAGTAAGAGCCATAGCTGAACAGTCATCTATCGAAGATTTCCATGCACATCTGCTTGCAAATTTTATTCCTGCCCGCGCGAGGTCATCTCTTATTCAGAAATACTATTATCGGGCACAGCGCTTGGATGAAAACCTGGCAGACTTCATCCAAGATATTAAGTTTTATACTAGGGTGTTTGCTCTTCACTTCCCTGAGGATCAAATTGTACAAGCTATTGTGGAAGGCATTTCACCATCTTATAGGTCATACTTGTGTTTTGCGGCGTGCCCGCAAACTTTCTCGGAACTTGAAGCGTTGGCCGTCTCAGCGGAAGGAGTTAGATACGCCGATTCTTTGCGTGTAGCGAAAGAACCCCCGCCTTCCTTTAGTAACACTCGGCCTCCACCTCGCCGACCAGTCACCCCCCGTAAATGTTATGCTTGCGGGTCGCCTGACCATCTTCGCAATAAATGTCCATTAGTCAAAAGTAGTAGGGCAAATAATGGAGCTGGTTCAGCACAAGGCTGTTTTAAATGTGGGGCCTTCTCACATATCGCCAAGAATTGCCCAAACTCAAATAGCACCCCCTCCTGCTCAACTTCTGGTGCAAATTCCACCTATGCCAATAATAAAAAGTGACTAGTGACTTCGGCTGAGTCGACTAATCCATCTTCCCGAGACTCAGCCCCTAGTAAACAGATTGTAAACGCAGAGAACGATCAGCCTTCAAGTTCATCTTTTGAATGCCCTAAAGAATGTCTTAGGATTGCGGCGGATACCCCCGCACCTGTTCCTTTCCTTAAGATTGAGGTAAATAACGAGCCTATAACAGCTCTCTTAGATTCAGGTAGTGTTTGTTCGATTATTGCGGCTGAATGGTATTCTAAATTGAAAACGGTTTGTAAACTTCCTGACTATGTCTCTTCTCCTGTTCAATACGTTTCGGCTAATTCATCTCCATTAGAAATTCTAGGTTCCTTACTGGTCAAAATTCGTGTTTTTAAGTTTACATGGAAAGTTAAATTGTTTGTGGCCAAGCAATTGTCTTGCCCCATTATATTGGGAGCTGACTTTATTTCTCACACTGGTCTTGTGCTCGATCTGCAGTCTAGGTCGTGCACATTCAAATTTGCTTCTAGTTGTAAAATCCCACTATTAAAGTGTAATTCTGTGTCATGTTCTCCTATTTCGCCTATTCAGGATGAGATGTTGTTAGACCTTAGACATCTACCTGAGAAGCAGGCTGATAGTATTCGCAAACTGTGTCAGTCGTTTCCCGAGGTGTTCTCTGATACTCTTGGTGTTACTGACCTTATTGAATACAAAATTGAGGTTACGGATTCGATTCCTGTCCGTTTTCCACCGTATAGGCTATCTCCACCTAAAATGAAGGCTCTGAAGGAAATCATCGATCAGATGTTGAAGGACGGTATTATTAGGCCCTCTAAGTCAGCGTATTCTTCGCCTATTTTTCTAGTACCGAAACCCCAAGGAGGTTTCAGGCCTGTCATTGATTACAGGGCTCTCAATCGGAAGGTGGTGTTACAATCTGTGCCCCTTCCCGACCTTCATTCTTGTTTTTCATGGTTTCGTAAGGCCAAGTTCTTCACCATCTTGGACTTAAATCAGGCCTATAATCAAATTCCCCTTGCCGAAGAGTCTAAACACCTTACAGCGTTTGCCACGGACTGGAATTTATACGAATACAACCGCGTGCCTTTCGGGCTCCCCACGGGGGCAGCTGTGCTCACTAGGCTACTAGATAGGGTCTTCTCCGACATCAAATTCGAGTACTTATATCACTACTTAGATGATGTCGTAGTATTTTCAGAGACTTTTGAAGAACACCTAGATCATCTGCGAGAAGTTCTCGATCGCCTTCGTAAGGCTGGGTTAACTGTTAAGTTGTCCAAGGTTGCCTTCGCTAAGCCCTCTATGTCTTTCCTAGGGCATATTGTGTCACCCGATGGTGTAGCAGTTGATCATTCTAGAACACAGGCCATCCGTGATTTTAAACCTCCCAAGGACATTAAAGGTATCGCCAGGTTCATTGGTATGGTGAATTTCTTCAGAAAGTTCATTCCTAACCTTGCTAATAGAGCGGCGCCCTTAAACCTTCTTCGTAGGAAAGGCATCAAATTCGAGTGGGGACCTTCTCAACAAGCCGCTTTTGAAGACCTTAAATTAGCTCTTTGTAATGCCCCTGTACTTGCTATGCCGGATTTCTCGAAGAAATTCATCGTCCAAACCGACGCGTCGTCGTCAGCAGTAGCTGCAGTCCTTCTTCAAGAGACTGAACTAGGGAGGCGACCCATCGCCTATGCGTCTAGGACATTGTCGGCTCAAGAAGCCAAGTATTCCATCTATGAGCTCGAAGGTTTGGCAGTCTTATTTGCCTTAGAAAAGTTCCGTCTCTATCTGGAACACGTTAAATTCGACCTGGAGACAGATAATCAAGCCTTAAGCTGGGTCTTAGGTAGGCCGCGTCGTACTGGCCGTATAGCCCGCTGGGCTATTCGTATTTCCGCCTTCCAGTTTGATGTTAAACATATCAGAGGTACCGAAAATGTTGTTGCTGATGGACTCAGCCGTATGTTTCATAACGACGTAGAGACCCGCGAACCGGTCGACAGTTCATCACCTTCCGAGTCCATACTATCTGGTGTTAATGCCATCTTAACAGATGCTCCCATGCTTTTTAGGGATATTGAGAAATACCAACGTGAAGATCCGACGCTGGCTCCTATAATGGAAACCCTTTCTTCTGGGGAACATGCTGTCCCTTATGTTCTGAGGAATGGTGTTCTATGTTGCCCTTCGAGGCATGATAAGTTGATGAAAATTGTTGTTCCAGCGGTTCTTGTACCTATGATCTTCAAATACTATCATGAGACCCCATTGGGGGGGCATCTTGGAATCTTTAAAACTCGTGAAAAGATTCGTGAAATGTTCATATGGAAAGGTATGGACGGTGAAATTCGGGAACTTGTAAAAGCTTGTAAATCTTGTTTGATCAGTAAACCCACCATGCCCACTAAAGTAGGCCTTTTGTCTTCTCATCAAGCGTCGCGCCCCATGGAACGCCTGTATATTGATTATGTGCGACCCTTCCCCCAGTCAAAGGGTAATGCCAACAAGTTCATCTTCGTGTGTGTAGATGGTTTTACAAGATTTTCCTGGTTATTTCCGACTAAGCTGGCTACCGCTCAGTCAACTATTACTTGACTAAATTCTATTTTTGCTTCTTTTGGTCCGTGCCAATACATTGTATCTGATAATGCTAAGGCTTTTACATCTAATTTATTTCGTAAATTCTGTTTTGACTTGTCCATCTCTCATGTAACCACTTCTGCTTATTACCCTCAACCATCTCTGGCTGAACGGGTTAATCGTAATCTCAGGTCCGCACTTATCGCCTATCATCATGAAGATCCTTCCAGGTGGGACACGTCCCTGCATTGGTTAGCTTTTGCTTTGAATTCGGCGGTTCATGAATCACACAAATTTACTCCAGCTTCTTTGATGTTTAAGTTCGTTCCCAACACGCCGCTCTCTAACCTCTGGTCTCTGAATGACATTCTGCCCGAGACAATAGATCCGGACAACATTAAAGATCTTTGGAAGAAGGCTAAAGCTAATCTTAAAGTATCTCATGAAAAGGTTAGGGAAAGGTATGATCGTGGACGGAGACCCACCACTTTGAAGGTAGGTGACCAGGTTATGGTCAAAAATTTTGTTCCCGCGGGCAAGCTTGCCCCCAGATTTCATGGGCCTTGTATCATTCTCGATTTTCTTACGCCGGTTACCTTATTGCTAAGTAATCCAGCCACCGAGAGGATATTTAGAGTTCACCTGTCCCAGGTGAAACCGGTGTAATTTCTGTGTTAACTTGCTTCATATTATTCTGAAAGGATATGAAGGTTATATTTTTTTTGAGTTTCACTTTTAAGGCATTCTGCCCCTTCTATAATATTTTGGTTTTAGATGTAAGCCTTTTGTAAAACCCACCCCGATCCGTTAAACTGCCATCCTGTTCTTGCCACGGCCATTACCACGCTCCCGTCTCCTGCTCCACCTTACACTGTGGCTTCATAATAGTAAATGCCATGGATATCTACACGCCGCTGGCCCCTCAACCTCTCCACAAGCCTGTACCCTCAAAGAAGATGATAGTCCAACACAATTCTGCCGCCTAGCTTTAATGTTTCAGCGCCCCCGCAGCCGCGCAGCGCCGTGCAGCGACTGGGGAGGGGGATGGGCCCCCTCCTCTCCAGCGAGGACGACATGTGCACGGCGAGCCGGAGCTCTCCTCCCGGCCAAGGCTGACGTGCGGCGCACGACCTGCTACTTGCCCGCAGCCTGTATATGTTCACCGCGGGCGCGGCGTGCTTCAACACCTCTGCTCCCCTCATAGTGCGGGCGAGCGGTATCTCAGGGTACTTGAGGGGTCCGAGCGGCCTCCTTTTGGACGCAAGCTGCAACGGCCGGTCCGGCCATCCAACTTCATCAACATCAACTACATGGACAGTTACTATAAGAGATAACTACATTTGGGAATTCAACAGCAATATTTGGTGGACCGTGCAAAAAATTTTTCTTCACTTCTAAGTATTAAAAGTTTATCTTCAGAAATTCAAATTCTACAAACTTAAAGACTTTCATTCACCTGCAACAACAACATTTTGAAACTGAATTAAGAAATCTTGTAAATGCTTCTGCTATCTATCTTCGTATCAACATCATTACTTGGACTTTGTTTCAAACTGATTTCATGTGTCACCCCTGGAGGAACTTTTGGGGGGGGAGGTCTGTACCGGGCGGTACACCTCTACACCGTTTATTTAAAAGTTGCGCCAGTTGAAACTCCTCTTCTGGAGGAAGGTTGAACTTTATCTACTCTATTAATTCTCTACTTTCTCAGAAGATGTCACCATGTGGAAAATTTTGAGTTTTGAACTGTGTCACTTTTGATGTGTTTTTGTCTCGCTTGAAGTAAGAAGTGTGATCTTTCTCTTCTAGAGGACACTACTGAAGATCAACAATAGCGCACCCTAGTGCGGAGTCAAAGAACTATTTTGTTGGAGAAATTTTTATTTCAAAAGTTTGTTTCTTGTTAAATTTCTTTCTGTTATTGTTTAAGTTGGCTGTATACCCCTCTTTTTCCCCTTGTTTTAGATTTATCCAATCCCGAATTTCTTTTAGTAATTTCTGACCAATCTGGTGTATCTTCCCCCAACTTGTATCTGTTGCGGGGTCCTATCCAATAAAAACATTGTGGGCGGGTGTTTTCATTCCCCTAACGCCTAGAAACTTCCGCGAGAGTATATAAACTGCTGATTTTAGGGTCTCCGGGCCACTTCTGTTCCATCTTTCAGTGTATTAAGTACATAGCAGGAGGCGGGAAGCGCCTCTTTCCTCGGCGGCGGTCAACAATAAGGTAATGGCCGATTAATAAATTCTTTCTTTTCTTGCTCAGCAGTTTAACTTTCGGGGCGGGTTCTAAGCGTTCAACCATGTAACCTTTTCCTAAAATGTAAAAACAACTGGTATCTATTCTATTTTAAAACGACATATCGGGATAGAGAGTGCTTAACCCTCTCGAGCTCCCACTCACATCGTCTTGAGGTGAACTTATTCTCTCAACCAATTCTTCCGTAATGTAATGTAAATTGCTATTACGTCACCTCTGTAGTATGGGATTAGCCCTTGCATCAGTGGCCTAAGAGCCAAAGTAGGTCTTAAAAACCAAGTGTATTAGGAGTGCAAGTTCGCCTCCTCTCAAATTGTTTTAGAGGTCATTTAATTAACCTGCTTTTCATTTAATAGACCTCAGTAGATTGGGTATTTTACCCCTGTGTTTATGTCCGTTGAGGACAACTTGAAGGTGGAGTTTGGTGTGGCCTAGGAGAGGCTTAAATTAAAGAGCGTGTGGCTCTTTTGGAAACGGAGTGTTGTATGCCTCGAGGAGGCTTTACTGTGTAATTTGGAGCAAGGGCTCCAGGGTTTGATTGGGGTCTTCTGCCCCTTTGTTAAAATTTGTATATCGGAAAGTTGGGCTAGTTGCTCAAAAATTGTGAACTCAGGGCTCGAAGCCCAAACTCTGTAATCCCTGTAATTGTACATTTCAAATTGTGTTTCGGCTACTAAGTACCTGTTCTTTGTTATTACTTAATATTGAAAAGAAAATATAACCTTGTTAACTTTTACATTAACTTTGATTCCGTAGTTTGAGACCCATTCACGCCCGCACCTTCTTACACCTCTACCTACCACCAAAACACGGTAACAATAATAATAATCATAATCATAATAATAATAATAAAAATAATAATCATAGTATGACCTCGGCTAAAATAACGAGTTTCTTACATTTACAGAACTCTTTTGCAATGTTCTACCAAATCCTGTTGCCGGTAGGTATTGAGTTGAGATAGAATTGCTAGTGAAGGCACTTCAAAACTTTCACAGAGAGCCACAATAACTGCAGTTCTGAAAACGCTCCGTTGAACACAAAAGTTGGGCCAGGTTCACGAATGTAGGCCACGGATGTGGCGTGTCCCGGAAAACGGCTGTTATCGACCGGTTGCATGCTGCCCTTTCTTCATTAATAGGCGCCAAACGCACGTCATACACTCTTGTGCTTTGAAAGAGAAAGTACAGCAGTAAGTCGCTGCTAACTGCTATGTGGAGTGAGTATTTATTAAGAACTAAGCGAAAAACATCTGACGATCTCTGTTAAAGAAATATATCCTTATGTTTATGAACATAGGCTTACCTAATTATCTATCGAGAACCGGCTACAGAAATGTTTCCAGCCGGTGTGATTATTTTTGAGCACCCGGCCCCTCCCGCCCCCCCCCCCCACACACACACAAATCAATGCTTTATCTTCAATGTCAGCCCTCCGTGTCTACTTAGTCTCAGACTATTTAATTACAACTTAACTTTTCGTTAAAGCGCTTACGGGGAGTCGTAAAGCCCTGTAAGTTACCAATGTTAAAATGGCGATATACACTGACTGACAGTGACAATGCAACACCAAGGAGGAGTGGTTCGAAAGGGATGAAAGTTGGGGAAAAAACAGAGACGGCACGGACGAATAATTGATGTTTATTTCAAACCGATATGCAGGTTACACAATGCGCACGGCATCGACTCAGTAGGATGTAGGACCACCGCGAGCGGCGATGCACGCAGAAACACGTCGAGGTACAGAGTCAATAAGAGTGCGGATGGTGTCCTGAGGGATGGTTCTCCATTCTCTGTCAACCATTTGCCACAGTTGGTCGTCCGTACGAGGCTGGGGCAGAGTTTGCAAACGGCGTCCAATGAGATCCCACACGTGTTCGATTGGTGAGAGATCCGGAGAGTACGCTGGCCACGGAAGCATCTGTACACCTCGTAGAGCCTGTTGGGAGATGCAAGCAGTGTGTGGGCGGGCATTATCCTGCTGAAACAGAGCATTGGGCAGCCCCTGACGGTACGGGAGTGCCACCGGCCGCAGCACATGCTGCACGTAGCGGTGGGCATTTAACGTGCCTTGAATACGCACTAGAGGTGACATGGAATCATACGCAATAGCGCCCCAAACCATGATGCCGCGTTGTCTAGCGGTAGGGCGCTCCACAGTTACTGCCGGATTTGACCTTTCTCCACGCCGACGCCACACTCGTCTGCGGTGACTATCACTGACAGAACAGAAGCGTGACTCACCGGAGAACACGACGTTCCGCCATTCCCTCATCCAAGTCGCTCTAGCCCGGCACCATGCCAGGCGTGCACGTCTATGCTGTGGAGTCAATGGTAGTCTTCTGAGCGGACGCCGGGAGTGCAGGCCTCCTTCAACCAATCGACGGGAAATTGTTCTGGTCGATATTGGAACAGCCAGGGTGTCTTGCACATGCTAAAGAATGGCGGTTGACGTGGCGTGCGGGGCTGCCACCGCTTGGCGGCGGATGCGCCGATCCTCGCGTGCTGACGTCACTCGGGCTGCGCCTGGACCCCTCGCACGTGCCACATGTCCCTGCGCCAACCATCTTCGCCACAGGCGCTGCACCGTGGACACATCCCTATGGGTATCGGCTGCGATTTGACGAAGCGACCAACCTGCCCTTCTCAGCCCGATCACCATACCCCTCGTAAAGTCGTCTGTCTGCTGGAAATGCCTCCGTTGACGGCGGCCTGGCATTCTTAGCTATACACGTGTCCTGTGGCACACGACAACACGTTCTACAATGACTGTCGGCTGAGAAATCACGGTACGAAGTGGGCCATTCGCCAACGCCGTGTCCCATTTATCGTTCGCTACGTGCGCAGCACAGCGGCGCATTTCACATCATGAGCATACCTCAGTGACGTCAGTCTACCCTGCAATTGGCATAAAGTTCTGACCACTCCTTCTTGGTGTTGCATTTGCTCTGTCAGTCAGTGTAAATAGCCCATTTTCTCAGGATCAGCCGCTTGTCGAGTTCTGATTTTTACAAGATATTTATTTATTTATTTATTTATTTATTTATTTATTTATTTATTTACTTTCAGTACAATGATCCTCAATAAATTAAAAATATTTATAAGAGAAGGGGCTATGATTTTTATGGAAGCTCCATTTTTCAAAAGAGTTGAAGATTTAATTTGTTTAATAACCTACTGAAGGAAATGATGTTGCAGAGGATCCTCAGCATTAGAGTGCTATTCTGTACATATGGTAAACATTTATTGAAGATATAACGAGCGGTTTCTTAGACAACGGGGCATTTATGAAAAGGTGGGGTGGGGGTGGGGGAGTTGGTCTATATACTCCACAAACAGTTTAACTAGCATTTTCCTAAATGACATCAAATAAGTTCGAAATATATAGAACATCCCCCTTCATAAAGTATTCCAATCAATCAAACCATAATCATCAACGATTACTGATCTGCATTTAGGACAATCACCCAAGTGGCAGATTCCCTATCTGTTGTTTTCTTAGCCTTTTCGTAAATAACTGCAAATAATCTGGAAATTTATTGAACATCTCGCTTGGTAAGCTATTCCAATCCAATCCCTAACTCCCCTTCCCCCAATTTTCCTTCTGAATTCCAACTATATCTTGATATTCTGATCTTTCCTACTGTACTTTTAAAGACTCCACTCAAACTTATTAGTCTACTAATGTCATTCTACGCCATCTCTCCACTGACAGCTTGGAACACACCAAACAATCGAGCAGCTCGTCTCCTTTCTCCCAAGTCTTTTCAGCCCAAACTTTGTTACATTGTTTTAACGCTACTCTTTTTGTCGGAAATCACCCAGAACAAATCGAGCTGCTTTCCTTTGAATTTTTTCCAGTTCTTGAATCTAGTAGATGAAAATGGTTTTTAATTCTTCATTTCGATGCATTGTTTGAATCAAATGATGGGACTGACCAATCCAATTTCACGCATACAGAATTTTTTCATCTTTCTGTTTCTTTCTCTCTTTCTAACTCTTTCCACGACAGTGGCCAATAAAAAGCTCCTCTTCAGGTAATCCGCTATTTTTAAACGTCTGCCTAACATAGTTTAGCTTAATTTTTTTGTTCGTGACGTAGCACAACATAGCTTCACATTACTTATCTTCGCTTTCTGTGTGCGCTGGCCGTAACTGTCTTACTGCTGGGTGTCATCTGAACGTAGCGATACAAAACGTGTGACGCGATGTTACCTAGCAACAACGCAGGCTGTGATGTGAAATCCCTAATTCCTCTTCTTATAAACGAATATTTGCCCCAATTCTTCCACTCGAATACCCCGCCCCCATGACGCAACAGCCCTCATGGCCTAAACAAGCGACCGCTGCTCAGCCCTAAGGCCTGCAGATTACGAGTTATCGTGTGGTCAGCACGACGGATCCTCTCAGCCGGTATTCTTGGCTTTCTAGACCGGGGCCGCCATCTCACGTTAGATAGCTCCTCAATTGTAATCACGTAGGCTGAGTGGACCTCGAACCAACCCTCAGATCCAGGTAAAAACCCTGACCTGGCCGGGAATCGAACCCAGGGCCTCCGGGTGAGAGGCAGGCACACTACCCCCACACCGCGGGGCCGCCCTTCCACTTGAGCACCAACTTAATATTACGATATTAACTGTTTAAAAAACTACCACTCAAGCTTATTCGTCTACTAACGTCATTCCAAGCCGTCCCTCCAATGACAGATTGGAACATACCGCTTACAGGAGAAGGTCATCTCCTTACTCCCAAGTCTTCCCAACTCAAAGTTTGCAGCATTTTCGTAACACTTGGCCGGAAATCACCCATGACAAATCGTGCTGCTTTCCTTTGGATCTTTTCCAGTTCTTGAATCAAGTAATCCTGGTGAGACCTTCATATACTGGAATCATATTCTAGTTGGGGTCTTCCCAGTAAATTATACGCACTCTTCTTTATATCCGTACTTCCTCTTGTTCTTCTGCAGTATTTTCCCCACACCTCTGGATTTGGACCTGTTTTACGCCTGTATGTCCTTCCTAACGACAACTCAATGTGGAGTGATGTAATCCCCCTAATCACTACTGCGTGTTTCTGTGGTGGTTAAGTAGTGTGGTGTGTTGTCTGAATATGAATAGGAGAGTGTTGGGACGAACACAAGCTCTCAGTCCCCGAGCCAAAAGCATTAATCAGGCGCGGTTAAAATTCCCCACCCGGACGGGAATCGAACCCGGGACCCTCTGAATCGAAGGCATCAACGCTGACCATTTGGCCAAGCAGTCGAACTCGTTTACCACCTTACTAAAACAGCTAAGTACCCTCCATAACCATATGATGAGAGATGTAACCTTTATTTAGAACGTCGTTCATTTCTTACGGTTTTCGGAGACGCTGAGGTGCCGCAATTTAGTCCCGCAGAAGTTCCTTTACGTGCCAGTAAATCTACCGACACGAGGCTGACATATTTGAGCACCTTCAAATAGCACCAGACTGAGCCAGGATCGAACCTGCCAAGTTGGTGTCAAAAGGCCAGCGCCTCAACCGTCTGAACCACTCAGCCCGGCGCTTTCCTCACTGAGCCAGAAGTTGCTATTACATATTAATCTGCCAAGCCCACTGAAATGCATGCACAAACCGACCCTATGAGCAACTTTTTCACACCATTCATAATCGAGACTCGCTGCATAAGGAATGGCAATACTAGCATCGATAGTGCCTCAGTCACTTTCATATTGTCAAAGCCAAGGATAAGACTGAGAGAGGTCAATGAAAGTAACAAAACTGTTCTAGTCCATACCAGAAGACATAATGCACTGTAAACATTAGGTCTCGCCGGCAAAGGCGAAGTCCTCGTCTACCTATACTAAAGACTTGAAGTCGAAATATAGCGATGTTTTTGTTGTTTCCTGAAAACTGCTTCACGTCGCAAGATAGGTTTTATAGCGAGAGCCCTAGCATTTGCCTGGTGTGAAAATGGAAAACCATCTTCAAGACTGCCGACTGTGGGGGTTGAACCGACAATCTCCCCATCTCCCGAATGCAAGCTGATGGCTACGTGACTCAAACCGCCCAGCCACTCGCTCAGTATGGTATACAGGTAAATTCACAAATGAAAATAGACATGAATCAACGAGGAACTTGCAGACATCCTAGAAAGTTAAAACTTGGTACCGAAAAACCTCATAACTCCATGATTCCCAAACTTCTCTTACATTAGTCAGTGTTCTCCGTAGGACGTTTTTGATAGGCGCACCTACCTTGCCATTTTTACAGGCCGCCCAGCTAACATAACCTCACTGGGTGCTCCAAATTAAAATGTACATACTGTAAAACTGTTTATTTAAATTATAACTCTTCATTATTATCAGCATAATGGTCTCAATTACATCGGAGGTTAAATGTTTAGCTTGACTGTCACGTGATGTCGTGTGCGCGCGGTGTCTAGATTAGCGTGAAATCGCATGGCAGCACTCGATTCTACATGACGTCACAAACCCGTATGACACTTCACAGCAACCGAGTGGTAACCCTCGGTGTTACATGGTTATCAACGAGCAGTAGGACACTAGAAGATCAAAACACTCATGTCTTGCTCGTGATAACACTAAAATAGTTCAATAGTTCAATTTTGCAGTTAATGTTTACCTGTCTAATACTGCTAATACCCTGAGGGGAACAAGTTGAAATTTTAGCATATTCATTTTTAACGTAGTATTTCTCGCCCGGCTACTCATTCCTGCCACCCAGCTGACGAAAATTTCTGGGGAGAACATTGAGTAGTTATATACGTTGCTTAGACTAACCTTACCAATATCGACAGTATGGCTTTCCAAGACATACCCACCTCGATGCCAGCCCGTTCTTGTGCTCATAGTATCGTAAAATATTCATCCCCCGGGTTGTATTCAAATCGCTAACATGCGTCACACTAACAAGCACAATCTCGGGAACGAAAGACCCTGGGAACGTCGCTAGGTCATGTATGTATACATTCTCGAGTGGGATGACCTGCAGCCAAATGACAACAGACCAATCAACCAAGTGGGCGCTTATCCAGAGGTTTGTTCGAACTAACAACTTAACCGGTCTGCTCAGGATTTGACCTTGGTCCAATAACGAAAGGACTGGTTAAATGACCTTCCTTTCTTACTATTTGCTATACGTCGCTAACACCACCATTTATTTATTTATTTATTTATTTATTTATTTATTTAGGGGAAGTCCGTGTAATTTGGACCATAATTTTAAACGTCTATAACTCTATTGACCTTAAGGACATTTTATACACGATAATATACACATGGGGTTGCTATTCTTGTCAATAAAAATATCAAAGAATTCATACACAAGATGATTTGTGTCTCTTTCAGAGTGATATATATCGTCCTCAAATTGAATAGTAAATTCTCCATACAAATCATACATGTCTATGCTCCAACCAGTACTTCTGACGAAGAGGCAGTGGAACAGCTGTATGAAGATATCACCAAAGCGAAAAATTCAGAAAAGACACAACTCTGTATCATCATTGGAGACTTCAATGCAAAAGTGGGTCAAAAGGAAATCGGAGACCCAGAGAACATTGGTACATATGGATTAGGCGATCGAAACGAAAGAGGAGAAAGATTGCTAGAATATCTCACAGCCGAAAATCTCTATTGCATGAATACTTTCTTTAAAAAGCCCATCCAACGAAAATGGACATGGAAGAGCCCCGATGGACAAACCAAGAATGAGATAGATTTTATCCTGACCAACAAGAAGAAATATTGTACAGATGTTACTGTTCTCAATAGATTTGATACAGGAAGCGACCATAGGCTAGTTCGAGCAACCTTTACATTTGACCTCAAACTTGAACGGTCCAAAATGACAAGGGGGTACACTTTTCCAAGAGTAGAGGACTTAGAAACACATCAATCATCATTTCAACAAGCTCTTACCAAAAAACTTAACCCAACAGAAGATTTGAAATACTTGGACGTGAACGAACTTAATGAGAAAATTACTGTCAGTATTCAAAATGCAGCAAAGGAGATCCCATTGAAGAAAACTAATAAGAAGAGCCGACTTTCACTCAATACCATGCAGCTCATTAAGGACAGGAAGACAATGGACAGGGATACAGCAGAATACAAAAATCTTAACAAGACCATTCGCAAGGAAATAAGAAAAGATCTAAGGAAATTTAATAATAACATGATCATGCAGACAATTGAAGAAAATAAAAACATGAAGATTTTAAAGAACAGCATGTCTACAGGAAGACCAAAAATTACAAAACTTAAGAACCAAAATGGAGAAATAGTCACAGATAGGCAAAACATTACTGAAGTTATTAGAGATTTCTACTACAAGCTGTATACATCAACCATTAATAAACCATCCAGTGATGAACAACTAGCCCAGAATTATACACATGAAGTAACACCGGAAGTAACCACTGCTGAGATTGAAAATGCTCTTAAACAACTAAGGAATAAAAAATCCCCTGGGGAGGATAAAATAACGAATGAAATGCTGAAATTAGGTGGAAGAGATCTGCTAGAAGCCGTGAGAATACTCATGAACAAGTGTATTAACTCTGGAAGAATACCAGAAAATTGGAAAAATGCTGAAGTGGTACTTCTCTTCAAGAAAGGTGATAAGGAAAATTTAGAGAACTATCGTCCTGTGAGTTTGTTATCACACCTTTACAAGCTCCTGACTAAAATTGTAACCAACCGCCTCACAAGAGAACTGGATTTTTATCAACCTGTCGAGCAAGCGGGATTTCGTAAAGGTTTCTCAACTGTTGAACACATCCAGACTATTCGTCTTCTTCTTGAGAAAACCACTGAGTACAACATCAAGATTCATCTGGCCTTCATTGATTATAAAAAAGCTTTTGACTCAGTGGAGATCTGGGCAATCATGAAGGCACTTCAAAATGCCATGATAAACTCAAGGTATATAAAGCTTCTGGAAAACATTTATGATCAAGCAACAATGGTAGTCAGAGTGGACGAAGACCTCATCACCAATAAAATCCCAGTTGGCAAAGGAGTTCGACAAGGTGACACAATCTCTCCAAAGCTGTTTACCCTTGCCTTGGAAGATGTATTCAAAACCCTTCATTGGGATAATAAAGGAATAAAAATCAACGGGTTATATTTGAACCACCTGCGTTTTGCCGATGACATTGTGCTCATAAGTGAAAATCTAGATGAGCTAGAAAGCATGATCCAAGAATTAAAAACTGCTTCTGCTAAGATTGGTTTGGAAATGAACATTAATAAAACGAAAATTCTAAGCCCAGAGAGTCGACCACTTAAAATAGGAAACCAATATATAGAAGCTGTCGATGAGTACATCTATCTTGGACACAAGATAAAACTTGGAAAAGACAACCAACGTGCAGAAATTCCTCGCAGAATAAGTATGAGTTGGACTGCATTCCGAAAACTAAGGTTCATCCTCACCAACAAGGATGTTCCAATTAACCTGAAGACCAAGGTTTATAATACGTGCGTGCTGCCAGTTACAACTTACGGTCTGGAAACGATGACTCTGACGAAGGAAAGTGCTCGTAAGCTTCAGCGAACACAACGAGCCATGGAGCGACAGATGCTAGGGATCAGCCTTAGGGATAAGATCCGTTCAGAGGACATCAGGAGAAGAACTAATGTAACAGACATCCTAGAGATAGTAGCAAGACTAAAATGGCAATGGGTAGGACACGTAGCTCGACAAGACTACAACAGGTGGACCTCTAGGATTGTTCACTGGAGACCATGGGAACACAAGAGAGGCATTGGAAGACCCCTGAAGAGATGGCTCGACGACATAAAGCTGTTGGCTGGAACACGCTGGTTCCAAGTGGCTCAAGACCGAAGACGATGGAAGCACATGGAAGAGGCCTATATCCAGCAGTGGATTGAAATAGGCTAGAAAAGAAGAAGAAGAAGAAGAAGAAGAAGAAGAATAATTAGTACAGTCCGCCTCTGTGGTGAAGTGGTTAGTGTGATTAGCTGCCACCCCCGGAGGCCCGGGTTCGATTCACGGCTCTGCCACAAAATTTGAAAAGTGGTACGAGGGAGGTCAACTGGGTAGAGGGGATTGAAAAACCAACCCTGGAGGGTAAACGGATTAAGAAAGAAAGAAAGAAAGAAAGAAAGAAAGAAAGAAAGAAAGAAAGAAAGAAAGAAAGAAAGAAAGATTAGTATGATTTGGTGACAATGAACGTTAACATTATCTTAGGTGTTTGTTTAAAAGCAATATTTATTCCAAAATTTGTTATCATAGCTTGTAACTTATGAAATACTAAGCAATAAAATACGACACTATGAATTGTGGTCATTACTTTTGGCATGTAGGACAATGATGAAACAATTCATCCAGAATTTTGGCGCAGATTTATTTATTATTTTTTTGACAAGTTGCTTTACAGTATGTCGCACCGACACAGATACGTCTTACGGCGACGATGGGACAGGAAAGGGCTAGGAGTGGGAAGGAAGCGGCCGTGACCAGCGTTTGCCTGGTGTGAAAATGGGAAACAACGTAAAACCATCTTCAGTTCTGCAGACAGTTGGATTCGAACCCACTACGTCCCGAATACTGGATACTGGCCACACATAAGCGAGTGCAGCTATCAAGCTCTGTCATTTTGATGCAGTTTTCATGAGCCCGATTTTCGCAACTATCGCACTGAGTCCAATCTTCATCATAATACTTGTCACATATAACGCCGTCAGATACAGGTAAAAATCCCTCAAATGGCCGAGAATCAAACCCAGGTCCTCCGGGTAAGAGGCAGACACTCTACTCCACCGCGGGGCCGGCCTCAAATTATAAAACATCTTTTAGAATCACCAGTAAAACTACGAAAAAAGGTAATTATTACAATTGTTTCAACTGTCCAAATTACACGACATGCGAAGGTTTAATCAAAAGCTAAAGAATATAAAACGTATTCAAAATTTACGAATTAAACTATGTTAAAATTTACCTAGATTTTTCAAGAGTTCTTTCATTCTTTCTTTCTTTCTTTCTTTATCTGTTTATCGCCCAGGGTTGGTTTTCGCTCGGACTCAGCGAGGGATCCCACCTCTACCGCGTCAAGGGCAGTGTTCTGGAACGTGAGGCTTTGGGTCGGGAGATACAACTGGGAAGGAGGATCAGTGCCTCACCTGCTATGCTGAACAGGGGCTTTCTGAGGAGACGGAAGATTGGAAGGGATAGACTAGTAAGAGGGAAGGAAGCGACCGTGGCCTTAAGTTAGGTACCATCCCGGCATTTGCCTAGAGAAGTGGAAAACCACTTCGAGGATGGCTGAGGAGGAAATCGAACTCCCCTCTACTCAGCTGACCTCGCAAGACAGTGGACCGCGTTCCAACCCTCGTACTACTTTTCAAATTTCGTGGCAGAGCAGGGAATCGAACCCAGCCTTCCAGGGAGGGGTGGCAACTAATCACACTAACCACTACACCACAGAGGCGGACAATGTGAGATTTAAGTTTATTTTTCTCTTCCCTCTTCAACCGTAGGCCTAAATCCATTAGCAGAACAACTTCCAGGAAGAAATCTACCCTCGGCTGTCTTGCTGACCTTGCCTCAGACAGAGTGGTGACCAATCTTGCAAATACCAAAAATATTATCGGTCCAAATTTCACGCAGGTCCAAATTACATGGACTTTCCCTATTTATTTATTTATTTATTTATTTATTTATTTATTTATTTATTTATTTATTTATTTATCTCCATGGCTAAATGGTTAGCGTGCTGGCCTTTGGTCACCGGGATCCCGGGTTCGATTACTGGCAGGGTCGGGAATGTTAACCATCATTTGTTAATTCCTCTGGCACGGGGGCTGGGTGTATGTATTGTCTTCGTGATCATTTCATCCTCATCACGACGCGCAGGTCGCCTACGGGAGTCAAATCAAACATGTCCAAACATGTCCTCGGACACTCCCGGCACTAAAAGCCATACGTCATTTTATTTATTTATTTATTTATTTATTTATTTATTTATTTATTTATTTATTTATTTATTTATTTATTCATTTATTTATTTTAACTCTTTTTTTAATGTTGCACTAACGCATTGCAGGTTTTCGGGGACGCAAGTACGGGAAAGTGATAGCATTCATTTTGGCGCAGCCCCGGCATTTGCCTGGAGTGAAAATGGAAAACTACGGAAAAGCACACGTAGCCACTGGCTCAGTAAAACGACAAACTTCCAGTAAAGGGCCAACCCAAAAATATACAGTGAGATGAAAATCCACAGCTTGTTTCCAATCAGTGACCGAGTCAGGAATGAATTGAATGAAGCCGCCATCCAGCGACGAGGATAGGAATTGTGACGACTGCAGAAGCCTGTCATAATCCTCTCGAACAATGATTAATGACTGACAGGTGAAATGAAATGAAATGAGTGTGTTGCTGGAATGAAAGAAGACAGGGAAAACCGGACTACCCGGAGAAAAACCAGTCCCGCCTCCGCTTTGTCCAGCACAAATCTCACATGGAGTGACATGGATTTGAACCACGGAACCCAGCGGTGAGATGCCAGCGCGCTATCCTGTTTAGTTATAATACTCCACACTATTACAAATTATTTAAAGAGGAAAAAAACATAAGAGCACCGGTACAGCACGTATATACAAACGTCACTGTTTACCATGATCCAGCTCAATTATTCGCCAAAGCAAACGTTTGAAAAAAAAAAAAAATGTAAACTATTAAAAACTGTACTACCAATAAAATCAACTTAATGTATAAAAGTGAATTTAGTTAGACTGCTTGTGTGAATGGTCAGCGTAGTATCCTTCCATACTTGGAACTCAGGGTTCGATTCCCAGGCGCATCGAGGGATTTTAACCCTGTGGGTGAAGGCGGTAGAATAACACCCACGGTATCCCCTGCCTGTCGTAAGAGGCGACTAAAAGGGGCCCCAGGTGCTCTGAACGTTGGAGCCTGGGTTGGCGACCACGGGGCCCTTAACTGAGTCCTGGCATTGCTTCCACTTACTTTTATCACGCTCCTCACTTTCATCTATCCTATCCGACCTATCTTGGTCAATTCTTGTTCTTTTCCGACCCAGACGGTATTACGTATGGAGGCCTAGGGAGTCTTTCATTGTCACGCCCTTCATGGCACTTGTCTTCCTTTGGCGACACCTTCATTTTTCGAAGTGTCGGACCCCTTCCATTTTTTCTGGCTGATTAGTGTTACATAGACGATGGCTGCCCAGTTGTACTTCCTCTTAAAACAATAATCACCACCACCGAAGGATTTTAGTCATAAACGGTTAGTTCATTTAGCTCGGAGACTGGGTATTTGTGCCTTCCCCGACATTCCTGCCACTGCACACCACACGAAGTACTGCCACAATAAAAGATAGTTTCCTCCACACAGCAGAGGTCGCCCAGACTCACCGGACGGTTCGCCAAGGGCTGCACAGAGACCGAGCATTGCAGATTGGGTTCCTCCAAAACAAGCTTTGCTGTCAAGTAACTTGTCTCCTATAACGACTTCAATGTATCCTAGTGTCGAAGATGGTAAGCGCGTGTCGAAAATTATTGTGGAAGCTCATTTCTTTAAAATGCTTCTATAAACACAGCCTTTCTGAGGAAGTGAGCGGTCAAGGGCCAGCTTGGGAACAACCTGCTACTGGAAAGCCAGGCACGTGCCTCTTTCAAGGGTGTTAACTCACAAAAGCTAATGTTCCGCTAGAACTCAACGGCTGCCGGCTAGGGGCTGAATGGTCGCGGCGACAATAGCAAGAGCCATCCATTACTTCAATGCCCGCGTGTGGCGGTGTCCCGGGGTTGGGTTATGCCCTTCGTCCAGTCAACCGTTTTCGCTAAACCGAACACGTACCTTTCATTAGTGATGGCATAATCGAATACAAAATAATCCTTCATTCGATTATTTCATTTCATTCGATTAATCGATTACATTCCATTCGATTACTTTTCTATTATTCATTCGAATGAATGAGGCAATCGAAGAGTAACTATTTTTTTTCCATCCGATTATTTGTTCGAAACTCCATTCGAATGAATGAGGCAATCGAAAAGTAAATATTTGTTTCCATACGATTATTTTTTCGATTATTCATTCGTAACTCCATTCCAATGAATAAGGCAATCGAAGAGTGAATATTTTTCCTATTATTCATTCGACACTCCGTTCAGTCATGTGCGAGGAGGGGAGACAGCAGATAGCAAGCTATCGGGCAAAGTATACTGGATTCGGAAGCTACTGACGCCTCAACTCACTGCAACGCCTCGACGCCTCACTGTCACAGGCCCCGTCTTGGATATCTTCTCGGATGCAACACTCAGGTAAATCGCCGCCGTTGCGCCCCGCTTCAACCAGGGATGGGCGCAGGCATACGGGACACCAGCACCCATCCATGCAGCGGAGGTCGCAGCAGCCGTCATGGCTGCTCTTTGGGCAATCGCAGATCTTCCGCCGGTCTTCAACCAACTTCGCATATTCACAGACAGTTCAGATGCTCTGTGGACGCTTCGCACCGGCCGAGGACCGGTCCTTCATGTATATTTGTATATTTTATCTATGTATGTAAAGTTAATAAAGGAAGCAACGAAGAGGAGTATCCTCTTCCCGTGGCTACCTATCTCCTCAGCCGATAACCCGGCTGACGTCCCGTCCTATGAAGTACTGAACACTCTTCTATAAAAGGGGTGCGCTCCCAGGGACGGGACTTCGTTCACTAATTTAATTAACTCGGCCACCAATTTTCCAAAACAATCCAGTATAGTTCAAATAGTTCCCAGAAATAGCACTCAAAGCCTCAATAGGCTTACGGTCTAAAATTCTCATCAATGAGACGGCTACTCACTCTCTCACTCTCTCTGACTTCAGTCTGAATGTGACGCTAAGGGGATAGGTAGTCACTCGACACACAAAAGTGGACGAAATAATGTAAACATGCTACAGTAAGTGCTAGAACTGTAGTTTAGATTCTTTGCAATGAAACATATATGACCTAGAACACCGAACTCAATCGGTAGAGCATTCAAGGCGAAATCGGAAGGTTATAGGTTCGGTTCCCGCTGGTGTCCACTTGGCCATTCTTTCTCTGTACAAAACACCTCTTCGGCATGTGCTACACGTAGCCTACTCAACACGACCTAATAAAGTGAAAAATATTTCAAATTTGAAATGCTACTACAGATCACGACCATATTATAGCTATGAAGAAGAAGTAGAAGAAGTAGAATTCAAATTAAACCGTTCCAGAATGAGGTGGATAAAGATTTGTGTTGACTCTGCATTAACAGCATATTTCGACGATAGTTTGTGGCGGTTTTGATGCACGCTAATGGTTTGTACGAGCACAGTTTGTTTGCAGAAGAGGAACGCGCCAGCAGCCCATTTACTGTGATCGGCTAAAGAGTCATAATGAGGGGATATAAATCAAGCGAACCGCACAATACTAACAAGGGGAGAAAAAAGCTCGCCACGCGCTAATAAAGGACGATGTACAAGAGCAATGATTACTAGGAGTGAAGTGGTCGTGAATTCAAAGATTTATTACAACGGTTCTGATTTATATACAAAATGAACCTTATTTTCTACATATTGAAACGTACACCAAAATACACTCAACAACGTTACTCTTTGGAAGTGTACAAGAGGTAGGACCCTACATTTCATGGA
The DNA here is from genome assembly GCF_040414725.1 of Anabrus simplex. Classification (NCBI taxonomy): domain Eukaryota; kingdom Metazoa; phylum Arthropoda; class Insecta; order Orthoptera; family Tettigoniidae; genus Anabrus; species Anabrus simplex. The sequence continues at coordinate 48,304,533 of NC_090272.1, read as the reverse complement.
TTTGGCGTAGGCCTACAGTTCTTCAGCGCGAATACTTCACAACAGTTGTGCAAAATTGAACTCCTGGGCTATTTACACTTTGCCTTTGCTGCCAAAATCTAGTATTTACAGTGCACTATGTCTTCTGGTATGGGCTAAAGTAATTTTGTTACTTTCATTCATCTGCCTCAGTCTTTCCTCGGCTTTGACAATACGAAAGTGACAGGTATGAGCGATGCTAGAAATGCCATTCCTTATGCAGCCAGTCTCTGTTATGAATAGTGTGAAAATGTTGCACATAGGGTCGTTTGGTGAATGCATTTCAATGGGCTTGGCAGACTGATATGTAATCCGCAACTTCTGGCTCTGTGAGGAAAGCAACGGGAAACTACCTCACTCCTCATTTCCCTAGTACGTCTATTCAGTAATGCCTAAGCCATGTATGACAGCTAATGGCGGCGCTGTTGAGGATCCAGCCAGCCTTCGGGCTGAGGACTGAACAAATACAGCCAAAGTTAATAAAGCATCTCAAAGAATTATTGGACGTCATCCTTTGCAACTTCTCATAATGCCTCCTGTGATGCTGATTTTATCTCATTTGCTCAAGCAAAACGGCATACTTTCAGATGTCTTCGAAGCCCCTATAGGTGGAGGCAGCAGAATAGAATCCACGGTATCCTCTGCCTATTTTAAATGGCGACTAAAATGGGCTCCGAGAGCTCTTAGCTTGTAAACGTGGGTTGGCGACTATAGGATCCTCAACTGAATGCAAGCATTGCTTCCATTTACTTGTGCCAGGCTCCTCACTTTCATATATCCTATCCGATTTTCCTTAGTCTACTCCTGTTCTTTTCTGACCCTGATGGTATTAAATTTCCGATGCTTTGGCAGTCTCATTTTCACCCCCTTTGTGGCCCTTGTCTTTCTGGCCGAGGAACTCTTAACTTGGGAGCGTGGGTTGGCGTTCACTGTGCCCTTAGCTGAGTCCTGGCGTTTCTTCCACTTTCTTGTACCAGCTCCTCACTTTCATCTATCGTATCCGACCTCCCTTGGTCAACTCTTGTTCTTTTCCAACCCCAACGGTATTAGAGCATTCAACCGTCGGCTGTCCTGAGAATGTTTTTTCGTGGTTTTCCATTCTCCTGCACTAAGGCGAATGCTGGGACAGTTCCTAGTATAGGACACGGCCACCAACCCCTCACCTTCTCCATACATCTCCATCACCACTACATATCTCCCGGCCTGGGAGTCGGCGTCACTGTCCAAGAGGCCCGCCTCTCCCTCCAAAAGAGAAGTGAAAAAATGTTTAGTAGTAGTAGTAGTTTTTTGTGTGTGGCAGGGGAAAATCTTTCCAAGACACCACTCTGTGTGGGAGTTGGATTTCCACCAACTAAGAAACCCTGCCCTCCTCACTCAGCCCATTCTGGAACTGCTTGACGGCATGACATCAGAATGGAGTGATTTATATTATTATGCTCTTCCTTTCTCCTTTTTCTCCTTCGTCCCCATAATGCACGTCGCCGTTGCCTTTACTGTGTTCCAGGCAAGCGGGCTCTCTAACATGATCTGAACCAGAGTCCTTGGCGTGAGTCGTCGGCCAAGTAGTTGGCAGGCTTTCCTTCGTTCTTCTTCCCATCGAACACAGTAGAAAAAAAGTGTGTTCTACCGTATCCCTTTCAGAACAGTACCAACAACCATCTCCCTGCGTCTTTCCCATCTTCATGGCGTATACGCCAAATCTTTCATTGTCCTGTCAGGACCTGCGACAGAAAGTAATCGACCTGTTGATGTCTACATTTAAGCCAGCCTCCTATGTCGAACGTAGTAGTAGCAGTAGTAGTAGTAGTAGTAGTAGTAGTAGTAGTAGTAGTAGTAGTAGTAGAGCTCAACAGACATCGCAACGACGCAACTTGATATATTCAGACACCAGGTTGCCAAGGTAGTATTGCATGTGTCGCTAGAGAAAACAACATTCCCTACTAACATCAGTGAGAACTTCAGTAAAGTGCAGCTGAAACAGGGCCAAATCCGGAGAACGCCGAAAGGTTCAAGTACCTGAGAGAATGGATTGAACCCAGTCTCTCATAAGGGGTAGCGCAAACAACACACAAGAACACCTACAACAAGAGGTCTGTCTCCCGCAAAACCAAACTGTGATGCAATCATCCACCCAAAAACCCTGACTGACAAATTGGATTTGTTTAAACAATTGGCATTACGTCACACCGACACATATATCTTATGGCTACGATGGGATAGGAAAGGCTTACGAGTGGGAAGGAAGCATTTGTCTGGTGTGGAAATGGGAAACCATGGAAAATCATCTTCAGGTCTGCCGACAGTTGCGTTCGAACCCACTATCTCCCGGATGCAAGCTCACAGCTGCACGCCCCTAATAGCACGGCCAACTCGCCCGGTCAAACTGAATGTTAGGTGAGGAAGATGCTGGGATCAAACAAAGAGCAGGGCGAGTACAGAAGGCGATACAACCAGCAGCCCTATAATTACACGGAAAACTCGCATATATGGAGAGAAAGACACGTGTGAACTATCTCCGGGATGAGCCTCACCAGGCTGGCTAACCGGCTTCTCCCCTACTGTAGGAATAGGAAGGGAAGCTAAGACATCGTGATTAACGCAAGTGATTAAAGACGTGCAGGAACTGGAAATAAGAGCAAGTGACATTACAGGTTACTTCTCAGAAGGATTCTGAGACGAAAGAGGTTCCAAGATAAACCGGCCCGTAAGAGGACAGGCGCCGACAGTGGGGTTCGAACCCACTATCTCCCGAATTCAAGCTCATAGCTGCGCGCCCCTAACTCCACGACCAATTCGCTTGGTATGATTAAAGTAATCACTACGAGAGAATGGTACTTACTATAAAGTCTACGAAAATACCGGGTGAGCAGAATAAAGTGGAACCGCTCCACCCTGTGCGCGGGAATTGCTGAGAGTGAGTGAGGCGGCCAGTGACGAAACACAGTGCTGGGTGTAGGCCCTACTCAAGGCCACTCCACCGCGCCAGTTTTCAGTCTTTGTTGAACGTTTGCACTACAAGAAAAACTGTACAAGACAAATCCACACAGTTTATATGAACTTCGAAATAACCTTCGTCAAGAAATTGCTGCCATTTCTCAGTGAGAACTGCAGAGGATAATGAACAGAAATGCTTGAACAACAAAGGAGGCAGTTTCAACATCTCCTGGTGTGATATATGCAAGTACTTTCATTTTTTTGTGTTGCTTACTTGAAATAGCTTACGCGACAATTAATTTACTGCAGACTTCCTGTCACGCTCGCACCTCCCGTGTGCAGGCTGCGCTGCCAGGCTGCGGGACTGGTTTCGCTTTATGTTGCTCACCCTGTATTTAAATATTATTGACGCATCAATATAGCCTTGGCTTTCGTACGGCATTTTAACAACTTCGACTGCTGTTTGTATCGACTTGTAAAAACAAAAACAAAAAACCATCAAGGTGGCTGTGGTCCCTCAAATTACGTGATTGAGAAGCCACGCCCTAACTTTGAGGAAGTTTCATTTCCCCCGACAACACATTAAGATTTATATTTCTCTGCAAACCATGCCCAACAATATTAGCCGAGTAATCTCTCTCTTTCTTCCCTTTCTTTTAATAAAAAGAAAGGAAACAAAGACAGAACATCGAAGAAGACAATGAACGCAGCCTCGTTTTATTTTACGTTTTGTAAACGCTGTCCCTCGCTGGATATTGGCCTGGATTCTTTTGAAAACAGTCTGTATCATCAGCTTACCTATACATTTTACTGGCTGGAAATAACTGATTGAAAATGGTAAGCGGAAATGGGGATGAATTAATTACGACTTAGCTTTATTTCATTATTATTAGTATTATTATTATTATTATTATTATTATTATTATTATTATTATTATTATTATTATTATTTCTTATTCCGTTTACCCTCCAGGGTTGGTGTTTCCATCGCACTCAGCGAGGGATCTCACCTCTAGAGTCTCAAGAGCAGTGACCTAGAGCGTGAGACTTTGGGTAGGGACACAACTGGGAGGAGTGCCAGTACCTCGCCCAGATGGCCTCACCTCCTATGCTAAACAGAGGCCTTGCGGGGATGGGAAGATCGGAAGGAAGGAAGGAAGGAAGGAAGGAATGAAGGAAGGAAGGAAGGAAGGAAGGAAGGAAGCCGCCGTGGTCTTAAGTTAGGTACCATCCCGGCATTTGCCTGAAGGAGAAGTGGGAAACCACGGAAAACCAATTCGAGGAAGGCTGAGGTGGGAATTTACCCTCCTCCGCTTACTCAGTTTATTTATTTACCGCAAATCATACAGAATTTATGGAAGCTCGCTTGGTGGCCATGATCGTTAGGGCGTGAAATCTAAACGGTCCAATACCGTGGTTAATGGGTTCGAGTTCACTTGGTCGAAAAAAAAAAAAACGTTCACCATCAGAATGTTGGTCGGTATGATAGGAGGGGTGGACGTATATAATTTTTTATCACTGGATTGCGTGCCAAAAGCCTGGATTAAATTCCATATTTCTCTGCAGTGCTCATGTGGAGTGAGGAAAAATGACGGCGTTGATGGCGCTTCGTCCGTCGGATGGAGACGTAAAGCCTTGAATAGACCCCTTGGCGTTATTCAACAGGAGTAGGCTATGTGTCGACGAAGGGTTTCAAACTCTCCTACCTTCCTTCTTCTTCTTCTTCTTCTTCTTGTCGTTTGGGCCCACTGAGGACCACGGCGCTCGTTTCGACTCCTTGTATGGAAATTCTGGTTTTTCTTCGCTCAGAATGCTTTCATCTTCTAGCTGTGTGCTTGTTTCCTTTCCTCGGTCCACTTCGGTCGGGTGGTGCCTGTACTCTGTCTGCTGGTAAGAGACTCTGGAAAGACACCTTGAAAGGTCAACTGCCGGAATAATACATGATCCTGTATGGTTTGTTCTGAAATCCCCAGCTGTTCTAAGTCGGACTTCACTGTGGTGATCCATTTATTTTTGGACGCTTTCCCTCTGCCTGTGGTGGTAAAGATCTTGCTGGTAAGTCTGTAAGTACTCATATGAGTCAAATGTCCATAGAAAGTCAATCGCCTCTTCCTTATGGATGTAACTATGTCTTCTTGATGGTCATAGATCTCATTGTTGTGCTTTATCCTGTAAGTACCTTCATCTTCTCTTATTGGTCCTAAAATCCTCCTTAGTATTTTTCGTTCCTTGAGCTCTAGCTTCCTCAGTTGACCTTTTCTGTTCATCAAAAGACACTCAGAGGAGTACAGTACGGACGGTCTTACTACTGAATTGTAATGTTGGAGTTTAAGGTTCTTAGAGAGGCACTTGGATGTATAGATGCTCTTACAGGTATGGTAGATCCTTTCCAACTTGGTGCATCTGGTGTCTATTATATATCGCGTCATTCATTTTGTCTCATTAACCCCTCTGATGTGGCTAAGGTCAAGGAAGGGCACTCGGTCGTAAACGCACGCCACGACAGAGTCATCTCACCTCACACCCGACCCGTAGAGAAACTCGACAGGGGTTGGGCAAACAAACAATTGCTGGATCCCAAATTTAACGCCGTACAGTGTTAAAATACCTTGGCACTGCTAGAGTAAAGCCTAAGATAACCCTAAAAATGTCATAACGAAAGTAAATTCATAAAGAACAGCGGAGTTCATCTGCGAACGAGACCAGTAGATGTGTCGTGGTGATATGAGGTGAGGGGAAGGTGAGAAGGGAGCTTGAACTGAATGAAGTTTGGAGAGAGCGCAAGAGACTGATATGGGGAGGGCTTTGAGTTTACAGTCCATTTGATATCCAATGAAATACTGATTTGATTTTCCCAAAGGGAAAATTGACATTTATTTTCTACTTGTACCTGGATGTTCGTGTCGGGATGCAGGAGGATTATAATACTCGTAAAGTGCAAGTCGGTCAGCGCATCCGCGATTCTGCGCGACTGCGAGTTGATGCATGCTAACGAAGGACATTTTGAACATTTCATGTAGGGAAGAGTTCAGTGCGGTATACTGCTACGTTAATTGTAATATCACTTGTACTTAATAATAATAATAATAATAATAATAATAATAATAATAATCTGAAAATTCCGGTAAATGTACGCCAGAATTCACCTTAGGTTCCCTCAAATTAAAAAAAAAAACATTGGTGGAGAAAATGAAAATCTCACCCCAGGTCGCGTTCATGAACTGCGAATTTGCTGTTCTGTTGGACCTCGTCTAGTTTTCATTATTTTCATTTTTACAATTTCTTTTACGTCGCACCGACACATATAGATCTTTGAATACTGAATTTTCACGACCGCATTGCAATCGAAACCGACTTTCAACCTGTTAGGTTTCAACCTATTTAGTACTACTAAATGTACGTAAGACGACCTAATAGGTTGAAAGTCGGTGTCCGGGCGAGTTGGCCGTGCGCGTAGAGATTTTCATTTTCTCCACCAATGTCTAAGGTGAATTCTGGCGTACATTTACCGGAATTTTCAATAAAACCTGTGACGCGATGTTGCAGAACAACCACGCAGGTTTTGACGTGAAGTACTGATGGGTGGCCATGACATGCAGATTCACGACCTAGGCTCCTTTCAAGGTGCTGTTGCTAGGTTACACTTCCGCCACACATTTAGTTACATGACACTTTTAAATTTTCGAATGACCCCCAGCTCCTGTACCCAGTATTAAAACTACATACAAGGAGGAAAAATCCCCCTGTGTGCAGTTCGAAAACCAGTAAGAAATACAGTACGTCCGAATTCTTCCGGATGTCTTCTGCATCCAGTCTATGAATAACAGCACCTGCTATTCTCTTCGCACCACGGACAATCGTCTTCAGAGCTGTCGATAGCGGGTACCCACTATCTCCCGATTACTGGATACTGGCCGCACTTAAGCGACTGCAGCTATCGAGCTCGGTGGCCATGTTTTACGGCCGGATGTGTTTCCTGACCCCAACCCCATATGGAGGGATGTAATCACTATTGCGTGTTCCTGTAGTGGTTGGTAGCGAGGTCTGTTGTCTGAATATGATGAGGAGATTGTTGAGAAGGACGCATACACCCAGTCCCCGAGCTAGAAGAATCAATCAGAAGAAAATCTCCGACTCGGCCGGAAATCGAACCCGGGATTCCTTTGAACCGAAGGCCAATACGCTGACCATTCAGCCATCGAGTCGGACAGTGAAAAATTTGTTATTATTCGCAAAAAAATCGCACCTTTCAAAGTTACTTGAAAGCAGAGGGCCATTAAACGTTCTCTCGGAGACTTTTACTAGCCATGAAGGAGCTAACTTTTACAGCTATGTGAATGTCTTCAAAATGTAAGTCTGTTCGATTTCCGATAACCCATTTCTTTCTTACACCTATTAAATGTCCTGTAATGCTGCACGTCGTTACAGACTCCAGACATTTTCTGAAGGAAGTTCAGAGGCTACGCGGATTCCTTATGCAAAATATTTCCACTGGCATTAGGTAATCCACTCAACAATATCGAACGAAATTTTTTAATTCTTAAACGCCGCTAGAGGTAATGCTCTTTTGGTAAATAAAAGTGGACTCCTCTCTGCAATAAACGTTTACAAAATAATAATAATAATAATAATAATAATAATAATAATAATAATAATAATAATAATAATTGTACCGGGCGGTACACCTCCACTCCGTTAATTTAAAATGTGCGCCTGTTGGAACTCCTCTGCTGGAGGAGGGCTGAACTTTATCTACGCTGTTAATTCCTTACTTTCTCAAAAGATGTCACCATGTGGAAAAATTTGAGTTTTTGAACTGTGTCATTTTTGATGTGTTTTTGTTTCGCTTGAAGTAAGAAGTGTGAACTTTCTCTTCTAGAGGACACTACTGAAGATCTACAATAGTGCAACCTAGTGCGGAGTCAAAGAACTATTTTGTTGGAGAAAATTTAATTTCAAGAGTTTGTTCTTTGTTAAATTTCTTTCTGTCATTGTTTAAGTTGGCAATATTTACCCCTTTCTTCCCCTTGTTATGAATGTAACCAATCCCGAATTTCTTTAATTAATTTCTGACCTATCAGGGGTATCTTCCCCCAACTTGAATCTGTTGCGGGGTCCTATCCAATAAAAAAGTTGTGGGCGGGTGTTTTCTTTCCCCTAACGCCTAGAACCTTCCACGAGAGGTTATAAACTGCTGATTTTTGGGTCTCCGGGCCACTTCTGTTCCATCTTTCAGTGTGTTAAGTACATAGCAGGGGGCGGGAAGCGCCTCTTTCTTCGGCAGCGGTCAACAACAAGGTAATGGCCGATTAATAACTTCTTTCTTTGCTAGCTCAGCAGTTTAACTTTCGGGGCGGGTTCTAAGCGTTCTACCATGTAACCTTTTCCTAAATGTAACTACTCTTTTATATATTCTCTTTTAAAGCTTCATATTGGGATAGAGAGTGCTAACCCTCTCGAGCTCCCACTCATATTGTTGTGAGGTGAACTTAGTTTTCTCAACCTATTCTTCGATAACGTAAAACAATGTGTTCTCTTCTTAAGTCACCTCTTTAGAATGGGATTAGCCCTTGTGTTAACGGCCTAGTGCCAAGTAGGTCTTAATCAAAGTGTACTAGGAGTGCCAGTTTGCCTCCTCCCAAATTGTCATTTTAGAGGTCATTTAATTAACCTTCTTTTTCATTCAATAGACCTCAGTAGGTTGGGTATTTTATGTCCTGAGAGGACAGCTTGAAGGTGAAGTTTGGTGTGGCCTGTGATTGGCTTACACTTTGAGAGCAGATTGCGCTTTTGGAATTCAATTTTTGTATGCCTCGAGGAGGCTTTACTGTGTAATTTGGAGCAAGTGCTCCAGGGTTTGATTGGGGTCTTCTGCCCCTTGGTTAAAATTTGTATATCGGAAAGTTGGGCTAGTTGCCCAAGAATTGTGAACTCAGGGCTCGAAGCCCAAATTCTGTAATCTCTGTAATTGTACATTTCAAATTGTGTTTCGGCTACTAAGTACCTGTTCTTTGTTATTACTTAATTTTGAAAAGAAAATATAACCTTGTTAAATTTTACAGTAACTTTGATTCCGTAGTTTGAGACTCATTCACGCCCGCACCTTCTTTCACCTCTACCTACCACCAAAACACGGTAACAAGTGGTAGCAGAGCGTGGTTGAATGGGTCTCAATTTAGCCCCTTTTGACGGCTCAACATTGTTTTGATCCGAACTCTAACTATTTTCCCAGTTGCTGGAATCTTTTGAGTTTTTCTAAATTGTTCTGTCATCATGCCAGGCCCTCGCGATGTTCTCCATCTTAATTATTTGCGCAAAGAGGAGTTGATCTATGAATTAACTATCAGAAATGTACAATCTGGAGGCACGGTTGCAGTAGACACTAACAAGCTTAGAGAGTCCCTAGATTTGCCCATTTCCATACCCAATTTGGGAGAGAAAGAAATTGATGACTCTCTTTCCACGATCGTCGAGAATATTACTGGGCTAGCTTCTGTAGTTAGTTTTTTTGATGAAAATGATCCGTCTCCTAATCAAATTAAGCGTGTGCAAGGCAGGCTATATCATTTTTCGAATAGGGTTAACGATCTGTTGTCTCTAAAACTGAATGACGTTCAGAGGAAGGAAGCTAGTACGCTCCTGGAAAATATTTCCGAATTATCTAGTAAGGTCACTTTATTGTTGACTGGGGAAGTCCCTCCCAAATCTGATCAACCCACCATAGTGATTGCAGGTAGTGAGGAAGCGCCTCCCAAGGGAGAAGTTAATAGGATAACCGTTGCTGCTCAAACTATCTCTGCCCCATTGGACAACGAGCCTGAACGCCGTGCATCGTTGAGTAACATTCGTTCTGAATTAACTTCTTTGCCATTGAAACCTTTACCTACTATGTCACCCGGGTTTAGCAGCTTGCCTCATCCATTGGCAATGTTGCTCAGAGGGATCTCTAAGTTTTCCGTTAATACCACCAGTGATGTAATTTCTTTTTTAAGATTTCTAGTTGAATTTCAGGATCATGCCCTTGTGTTTTCTCTTTCTCCATGTCAAATTTTGCAAATTATCTATCCGTATGCTATTGGTATTCTCTCTGATAAAATCGTAAGAGCCATTGCCGAGCAATCATCTATTGAGGATTTCCATGCCCATTTGCTAGCTAACTTCATCCCTGCTAGGGCTAGGTCCTCCCTTATTCAGAAGTACTATTATCGGGTACAGCGCTTGGATGAAAACTTGGCTGATTTCATACAAGACATCAAGTTTTATACCAGGGTGTTTGCTCTTCACTTCCCTGAGGATCAAATTGTACAAGCTATTGTGGAAGGGATTTCACCACCCTACAGGTCATATTTGTGTTTCGCGGCGTGCCCGCAAACTTTTTCTGAACTTGAAGCATTGGCCGTCTCAGCGGAAGGAGTTAGATACGCCGATTCTTTGCGTGTCGCGAAAGAACCCCCTCCTTCGTTTAGTAATACTCGGCCTCCACCTCGCCGACCAGTCACACCCCGTAAATGTTATGCTTGTGGGTCGCCTGACCATCTGCGCAATAAGTGTCCACTGATCAAGTCTAGTAGGGCAAATAATGGAGCTGGTTCAGCACAAGGCTGTTTTAAATGTGGGGCTTTCTCACATATCGCCAAGAATTGCCCAAACTCGAATAGCACCCCCTCCTGCTCAACTTCTGGTGCAAATTCCACCTATGCCAATAATAAAAAGTGACTAGTGGCTTCGGCTGAGTCGACTAATCCATCTTCCCGAGACTCAGCCCCGGGTAAACAGGTTGTAAATTCAGGGAACGAGCAATTTTCAAATTCATCTTTTGAATGCCCCAAAGAGTGTCTTAGGATTGCGGCGGATTCCCCCGCACCTATTCCTTTTCTTAAGATTGAGTTAAATAACGAGCCTATAACAGCTCTCTTAGATTCGGGCAGTGTTTGTTCGATTATTTCGGCTGAATGGTATTCTAAATTGAAAACGGTTTGTAAACTTCCTGACTATGTCTTTTCTCCTGTTCAATACGTTTCGGCTAATTCATCTCCATTAGAAATTCTAGGTTCCTTACTGGTCAAAATTCGTGTTTTTAAGTTTACATGGAAAGTTAAATTGTTTGTGGCCAAGCAATTGTCTAGCCCCATTATATTGGGAGCGGACTTTATTTCTCACACTGGTCTTGTGCTCGATCTCCAGTCTAGGTCGTGCACATTCAAATTTGCTTCTAATTGTAAAATACCACTATTAAAGTGTAATTCCGTGTCATGTTCTTCTATTTCGCCTACCCAGGATGAGATGTTGTTAGACCTTAGACATCTACCTGAGGAGCAGGCTAATAGTATTCGCAAACTGTGTCAGTCGTTTCCCGAGGTGTTCTCTGATACTCTTGGTGTTACTGACCTTATTGAATACAAAATTGAGGTCACGGATTCGATTCCTGTCCGTTTTCCACCTTATAGGCTATCTCCACCTAAAATGAAGGCTCTGAAAGAAATTATCGATCAGATGTTGAAGGATGGTATTATTAGGCCCTCTAAGTCGGCGTATTCATCGCCTATTTTTCTAGTCCCGAAACCCCAAGGAGGCTTCAGGCCTGTCATTGATTACAGGGCTCTCAATCGGAAGGTGGTGTTACAATCTGTGCCCCTTCCTGACCTTCACTCTTGTTTTTCATGGTTTCGTAAGGCCAAGTTCTTTACTATCTTGGACTTGAATCAGGCCTATAATCAAATTCCCCTTGCCGAAGAGTCTAAACATCTTACAGCGTTTGCCACGGACTGGAACTTATACGAATACAACCGCGTGCCTTTCGGGCTCCCCACGGGAGCAGCTGTACTCACTAGGCTACTAGATAGGGTCTTCTCCGACATCAAATTTGAATACTTGTATCACTACTTGGATGATGTCGTCGTATTTTCAGAGACTTTTGAAGAGCATCTAGATCATCTGCGAGAAGTTCTCGATCGCCTTCGTAAGGCTGGGTTAACTGTTAAGTTGTCCAAGGTTGCCTTCGCTAAGCCCTCTATGTCATTCCTAGGGCATATTGTGTCACCCGATGGTGTAGCAGTCGATCATTCTAGAACACAGGCCATCCGTGATTTTAAACCTCCCAAGGACATTAAAGGTATCGCCAGGTTCATTGGTATGGTGAATTTCTTCAGAAAGTTCATTCCTAACTTTGCTAATAGAGCGGCGCCCTTAAACCTTCTTCGTAGGAAAGGCATCAAATTCGAGTGGGGACCTTCTCAACAAGCCGCTTTTGAAGACCTTAAATTAGCACTTTGTAATGCCCCTGTACTTCGTATGCCTGATTTCTCGAAGAAATTCATCGTCCAAACCGACGCGTCGTCGTCAGCGGTAGCTGCAGTCCTTCTTCAAGAGACTGAACTAGGGAGGCGCCCCATCGCCTATGCGTCTAGGACTTTGTCGGCTCAAGAAGCCAAGTATTCCATCTATGAGCTCGAAGGTTTGGCAGTCTTATTCGCCTTAGAGAAGTTCCGTCTCTATCTGGAACATGTTAAATTCGACCTGGAGACAGATAATCAAGCCTTAAGCTGGGTCTTAGGTAGGCCGCGTCGTACTGGTCGTATAGCCCGTTGGGCCATCCGTATTTCTGCCTTCCAATTTGACGTCAGGCATATCAGAGGTACCGAAAATGTTGTTGCTGATGGACTCAGCCGTATGTTTTCTAACGACGTCGAGATCCAGGAACCGGTCGACAGTTCATCACCTCCCGAGTCCATACTATCTGGTGTTAATGCCATTTTAACAGATGCTCCCATGCTTTTTAGGGATATTGAGAAATACCAACGTGAAGATCCGACGCTGGCTCCGATAATGGAAACCCTTTCTTCTGGGGAACATGTCGTCCCTTATGTTCTGAGGAATGGTGTTTTATGTTGCCCTTCGAGGCATGACAAGATGATGAAGGTTGTCGTTCCAGCTGTTCTTGTGCCTATGATCTTCAAGTACTATCATGAGACCCCATTAGGGGGGCATCTTGGTATTTTTAAAACTCGTGAAAAGATTCGTGAAATGTTCATCTGGAAAGGTATGGACGGTGAAATCCGTGAACTAGTAAAGGCTTGTAAATCCTGTTTGATTAGTAAACCAACCACGTCCACCAAGGTAGGCCTCTTGTCTTCGCATCAAGCATCGCGCCCCATGGAACGCCTGTATATTGATTATGTAGGACCCTTCCCCCAGTCGAAGGGAAATGCCAACAAATTCATCTTTGTATGTGTAGATGGTTTTACCAGATTTTCCTGGTTATTTCCGACTAAGCTGGCTACCGCTCAGTCCACCATTACTTGCCTAAATTCTATTTTTGCTTCTTTTGGTCCGTGCCAATATATTGTATCCGATAATGCTAAGGCTTTTACATCTAATTTATTTCGTAAATTCTGCTTTGACTTATCCATCTCTCATGTAACTACTTCCGCGTATTATCCTCAACCATCTCTGGCTGAACGGGTTAATCGTAATCTCAGGTCTGCACTGATTGCCTATCATCATGATGATCATTCCAGGTGGGACACGTCCCTGCATTGGTTAGCTTTTGCTTTGAATTCGGCGGTTCATGAATCTCACAAGTTTACTCCAGCTTCTTTGATGTTCAAGTTTGTTCCCAACTCGCCGCTCTCTAACATCTGGTCTCTGAGTGACATTCTACCCGAGACAATAGATCCGGATAACATTAAAGATCTTTGGAAGAAGGCTAAAGCCAATCTTAAAGTGTCTCATGAAAAGGTTAGGGAAAGGTATGATCGTGGACGGAGACCCACCCCTTTGAAGGTAGGTGACCAAGTTATGGTCAAGAATTTTGTTCCCGCGGGCAAGCTTGCCCCCAGATTTCATGGGCCTTGTATAATTCTCGATTTTCTCACGCCGGTTACATTGTTAGTAAGCAATCCAGCCACCGAGAGGATATTTAGGGTTCACCTGTCCCAGGTGAAACCGGTGTAAATTTTGTGTCAACTTGCTTCATATAATTTGAAAGGAATAAGAAGGTTATATTTTTTTTTTGAGTTCAACTTTAAGGCTTTCTGCCCTTTCTATAATATTTTGGTCTTATATGTAATCCTCTTGTAAAACCTTCCCCGATCCGTTAAACTGCCATTCTGTCTTTGCCTCGGCCATTACCACGCTCCCGTCTCCTGCTTCAATACACACTGTGGCTTAATTTGAGTAAATGCCATGGATATCTGCACGCCGCTGACCCCTCGACCTCCTCACCAAGCCTGTGCCCTCAAAGAAACATGATGGTCCAACACAATTCTGCCGCCGAGTTTTTATGTTTCAGTGCCCCCGCAGCCGCGCAGCGCCGTGCAGCAACTGGGGAGGGGGATGGGCCCCCTCCTCTCCAGCGAGGACGACATGTGCACGGCGAGCCGGAGCTCTCCTCCCGGCCAAGGCTGATGTGCGGCGCACAACCTGCTACTTGCCCGCAGCCTGTATATGTTCACCGCGGGCGCGGCGTACTTCAACACCTCTGCTCCCCTCATAGTGCGGGCGAGCGGTATCTCAGGGTACTTGAGGGGTCCGAGCGGCCTCCTTTGGACGCAAGCTGCAACGGCCGGTCTGGCCATTCAACTTAGCCTACATCAACTACATGGACAGTCACTATAAGAGATGACTACACTTGGGAATTCAACAACAAATTTGGTGGACATTGCAAAATTTTTCATCACATTTTAAAAGATTATCTTCAGAAATTCGCCTTCTACAAACATAAAAACCTTACGTTACCAATTACAACAAAAATTTTGGAACTGAATTAAGAATTTCTCAAATACTTCTGCAAATTATTTTAATATCAACATCAAAACTTGGACTTTTGTTTTCAAACTGACTTCATGTGAAATCCCTGGAGGAACTTTTGGGGGGGGGGAGGTCTGTACCGGGCGGTACACCTCCACTCCGTTAATTTAAAATGTGCGCCTGTTGGAACTCCTCTGCTGGAGGAGGGCTGAACTTTATCTACGCTGTTAATTCCTTACTTTCTCAAAAGATGTCACCATGTGGAAAAATTTGAGTTTTTGAACTGTGTCATTTTTGATGTGTTTTTGTTTCGCTTGAAGTAAGAAGTGTGAACTTTCTCTTCTAGAGGACACTACTGAAGATCTACAATAGTGCAACCTAGTGCGGAGTCAAAGAACTATTTTGTTGGAGAAAATTTAATTTCAAGAGTTTGTTCTTTGTTAAATTTCTTTCTGTCATTGTTTAAGTTGGCAATATTTACCCCTTTCTTCCCCTTGTTATGAATGTAACCAATCCCGAATTTCTTTAATTAATTTCTGACCTATCAGGGGTATCTTCCCCCAACTTGAATCTGTTGCGGGGTCCTATCCAATAAAAAAGTTGTGGGCGGGTGTTTTCTTTCCCCTAACGCCTAGAACCTTCCACGAGAGGTTATAAACTGCTGATTTTTGGGTCTCCGGGCCACTTCTGTTCCATCTTTCAGTGTGTTAAGTACATAGCAGGGGGCGGGAAGCGCCTCTTTCTTCGGCAGCGGTCAACAACAAGGTAATGGCCGATTAATAACTTCTTTCTTTGCTAGCTCAGCAGTTTAACTTTCGGGGCGGGTTCTAAGCGTTCTACCATGTAACCTTTTCCTAAATGTAACTACTCTTTTATATATTCTCTTTTAAAGCTTCATATTGGGATAGAGAGTGCTAACCCTCTCGAGCTCCCACTCATATTGTTGTGAGGTGAACTTAGTTTTCTCAACCTATTCTTCGATAACGTAAAACAATGTGTTCTCTTCTTAAGTCACCTCTTTAGAATGGGATTAGCCCTTGTGTTAACGGCCTAGTGCCAAGTAGGTCTTAATCAAAGTGTACTAGGAGTGCCAGTTTGCCTCCTCCCAAATTGTCATTTTAGAGGTCATTTAATTAACCTTCTTTTTCATTCAATAGACCTCAGTAGGTTGGGTATTTTATGTCCTGAGAGGACAGCTTGAAGGTGAAGTTTGGTGTGGCCTGTGATTGGCTTACACTTTGAGAGCAGATTGCGCTTTTGGAATTCAATTTTTGTATGCCTCGAGGAGGCTTTACTGTGTAATTTGGAGCAAGTGCTCCAGGGTTTGATTGGGGTCTTCTGCCCCTTGGTTAAAATTTGTATATCGGAAAGTTGGGCTAGTTGCCCAAGAATTGTGAACTCAGGGCTCGAAGCCCAAATTCTGTAATCTCTGTAATTGTACATTTCAAATTGTGTTTCGGCTACTAAGTACCTGTTCTTTGTTATTACTTAATTTTGAAAAGAAAATATAACCTTGTTAAATTTTACAGTAACTTTGATTCCGTAGTTTGAGACTCATTCACGCCCGCACCTTCTTTCACCTCTACCTACCACCAAAACACGGTAACAATAATAATAATAATAATAATAATAATAATAATAATAATAATAATAATAATAATAATAATAATAATAATAATGTATTCAAGTTCTTTAGGTATTTTTAATCGTGAAATTACCTGCGTTTAGCCCAACAAGCACAGAATAATAGGGAGTCGCCATTGTGCTAACAGAGTTGAAGCCAGCGAGTCCGTTAAATCAAAACACTAGGTCAAAGCTCTACCACTGAGCTATGGTTGGCCATCTATGTTCTGTACTTAACACCTTTTTGGCATGTACAGCATGTGCTCTGAAGGACCTAATGATACGAGAGTGTATTTCGAGTAAAATGCGGTCGTCAAATTTAAATATTCAAAAAGATCTAGTATTTGAAAGACCACATACTTACACACTCTCAAGTGGAAATAAGTTCCGATTAATTTTTAATTTCGTGAGGCTATTTCTAGCCCAGTGCAGCCCCTGTAAGGCAGACCCTCCGATGAGGATGGGCGGCATCTGCCATGTGTAGGTAACTGCATGTTATTGCGGTGGAGGATAGTATTATGTGTGGTGTGTGAGTTGCAGGGATGCTGGGGACAGCACAAACACCCAGCCCCCGGGCCACTGGAATTAACCAACGAATGTTAAAATCCCCGACCCGCCCGGGAATCGAACTCGGGACCCTCTGAACCGAAGGCCGGTACGCTGACCATTCAGCCAACGAGTCGGACAGTTCCTATTAAACAATAACAAACACAAACATGTTAATCGGAGGTTGTAAATCATAATTACGTTATTTTGTCATCACTTGAGGGGGAAAAAAGACATGTTCGAAGTGAGCAAATTTCTTTTCTAGAAAATGGCCTTCCTTACTTTGCTAGTCTGCATTTTATGTCCTTCTTACTTCTGCCATACTTAGTTATTCTAGTACCGAGCGAGCTGCATGTGCGGTTAAGGGCGGACAGCTGTGAGCTTACATTCGGGAGATTGTGAGTTCGAACCCCACTGTCGGCAGCGCTGAAGATGTTTTTCCGTGTTTTCCATTTGCAGGACAGGCAAATGGTGGGGCTGTACCTTAATTTAGGCCACGACCCCTTCCTTTCCACTCCTAGCATTTTCCTATCCCATCGTCGCCATACGACCTATCTGTGTCGAAGTGACGTAAAGAAACTTTTTACAAAAAAGTTATTCTCCTGCTCATCCACATCGTAAATATGCATCGGTAAGCAATGAGGCAGTATTGAACAAAAAACTGCCGGGCTCAGACGGTTGAGGCTTTGGCCTTCTGACCCCAACTTGGCAGGTTCGAACCTGTCTCCGTCCGTTGGTATTTGAAAGTGCTCAAATACGTCAGTGTCGTGTGGGTAGTGCTGGGATAATTGAATACTTTTAATAACCAAATAACCTCCATCCGTTTATCTAAATAATCGAATGAGTTTCAAATAGCATTCGGTTGTATCGCTTAGAATATTCGGATGCGTCATGAATCAATTTTTCGATTTAAGTCTGTCGGAGGGATAATCGACTGAAATAAGGGAATACATGAACTCTTATGAAAAATAGGATAACGCCTTTTTTCCAAACGTATCTCCAAATGTTGAAACTAAATGAGTGAATGAACTGCCTTAATGTCATCACTTTTCATTCAGTTATTTCGAAAGCACCCGCTATTCAATTGCTTCATTCATTCGAATGCAGTTCCGAATAAATAATCGAAAAAATAATCGAATGGAAAAATTCACTAGTCGATTACCTCATTGATTCGAATGGAGTTTCGATTGAATAACCGAAAAAACAATCGAATGGAAAAATATTCACTATTCGATCGCCTCATTCATTCGAACGAATAATCAAAAATAATCGAATAATCGAATAAGCGATTATTTTGTATTCGATTATCCCATCACTACGTGTGAGTAGATTTACTGGCACGTAAAAGAACTCCTGCGGGATTAAATTTCGGCTCGGCATCTCCGAAAACAGTAAAAGTAGTTAGTGGGTCGCAAACCAAATAACATTCTTAATTATTAATTGAATTTTAAAAAATTACTAAGGTTAATAAAATACTTATACCAATAGCAAGAGCAAAAATGCAAGTGTGGATAACTCGGGATAATAAGTATGAATCTACTGAACATCAGCGGTTGATAAACGAACGAATATAGTAACAATGAACCCCCCCCCCCACTTGGATGGACTGACCACAAAGGGCTGCAGTGTTAGTAATAACATTGGCTGGCTACCCTGTAACCATAGCAACCAGCTTTATGCAGGGTGATATTCAATTGTTTCTACGACCAAGTCGCCAGCTTCATGCCCCATCTTTCGAAAACACCATGGCTAATAAGCCTTTCATTGTTCACAACGAATACGTTGTAGACTGATAACGCGGACATGTTTGACCCTTGTACACTTTCTATCATAGTGAACCCTTGGACACTTTCTATCATAGTGAACCCTTGGACACTTTCTATCATAGTGAATTTGCAGTGGTACCCGAATGTATATCATTAATCACAAAAACGCGAACTTTTCATTTTTTAAATTCCACGTGCACTGGCCAGGATTCCAACCGCGTTCCTCCTGTTGATAATCCAGTGCCAATATCACGTAGACATCACTCACCCGAGACATAATTATCACAGCTTGTGGTTATGATAGTTACGAGAGCACTTCCCCCTTTCACTGCAATGAAGTAGTAAACTGTCATCGCAAACCTACACACATACTGTATACTGCAGTTACACTCACAAACATTAATATAAATGTATTCACTTTAAACAAGTCAAAATAGACAATAGTTTAGTCTTAATTTTCCCATTCCGGCTCTTTAGCTGAATGATCAGCGTCTAGACGTTTGGTTCAAAAGGCTCTGGGTTTCGATTCCCGGGAAACTCAAGGATTTTATCTGAGTATTGTCAATTTCTTCGACTCGGGGACTGAATGTCCGTTGTCGTCTCAATACACTCCTCTTCACTTACATGCAATGACAAATCAACAAACCATACCATACAACTAACCGCCACAAACAGAAACCATTTCTCGCTTTGCCAAAATCAAAATAATGATCATAAATATGCCCCCCGGTCATGGCCATCCATCAACGGCTGCTAATTTCAAGTGGCAACCAGCCATAACACAATAGCCTGCATGGTTGCTAGGTAACATTGTCTGACCATTCATTCATACCGTACATCAATGCCTGCACGGTTGCTATGGTTACACTTTCTTGCCGCCTTAAGTTACACAAAGTTTCGGATGAACCCCAGCCATAATACATATTTATGTCAAAACAAGCAATAATGGAAGTTCTTCCACTGCAAGCGCCGAAACAATACACGTGTGCTATTAGCTGCGTGTAGCCTGGCGTTGTCGTGCAATAGCACGACACCTGTTAAGATAAGTCCAGGTCGTATTTTGCGAATTGCTACCCACAAACGCTCCAGCGTGTCACAGTAACTGGCAGCATTCACTCTCACTCTCCTGTTGAGGAAATCAATCATCTGGACCATCCTCCCTACAACCCCCACTTGGAACCCAGTGATTTCAATTCCTTCGGACCGTGAAGAAGCACCTGCTTGATATGCGATCCAACAACGATACGGCCGTTCAGCATGCCCTTATGACTTGGCTTCAGGGGCTGGACGCAGATTTCTTCCATCGATGCTTTGGGGTATCTTTGGAACAAGTGATTGGATCAGAATGCTGACTATGGAGAATAGTAATCCTTATCCGCACCCTACAACTGTGAATCTTTATATCTGGCTGTTAAACAAAGTTTCTCCATGCGAAGTCTTAACTTCTAAGTTCTTTGTATTTTGACCACTCCTGATGATTACTACTCGTGCCGAACCTTCTCTTGCTTTCAGCATTCTTCACTCGAAATATGTTACCATGTGTGCCAGGCCTGTTTTATAATAAATATATCCTTTAGGAGTAAATCAATAACCAATTAAAAATACTTTGTAACGACGCCGCAATTATAATCGACACATACTTATCTGATCTATTTCCCATGTCTCCTTGTGCAGCAAAGGACATCCAGGAAATCTCTCCATTTGGTACGTTCTGCAGCCAGGTATTTTATGTCGTGCCATGATTTTCAAGTTCTAATCAATTCCTCTCTAACTGTTCGCCTACAAGTGTTCCTAGGTCTTCCGTGCTTCCTCCTTCCTATTGGGTTCCATTCCAAAGCCGACTTTTCAACTGCTCTGTTCTGTTTTCTTAATGTGTGACCAATCCATCTCCAATTATTTGAAATTGTTCTACAGTCTATGTTTTCGGAAAACGCCAATAAAAATGGAATGTAAAATGGTTAATGTCTAAATAAATAAATAAATAAATAAATAAATAAATAAATAAATAAATAAAAGGCTCTCCTCCCAGTATAACATTATTATAACAACCGCTCAATCTTCCAACTATTACACATACATTTCCCAGTCTGACTTTCATTGGGCTTTATTGCATTAGCTCCATTTTATTCTCATTTACCCAAGCGCTACTTTATCAAGACCGTATCCATGTCATTGAGCAAGCAGCAGACAGTGAGTGAAATAAAGTCTTTCTTGACGACTCCAGCCGCTGCTAGTCTCCAACAAAAGGAGCTCACATTATTCATTCATTCAGAGATCTTCCCGGGGAGATTGGAGCTGAGCCAAGGCAGGAGTTGTTAATCATTACACGGCCAAACTCTGTCAGCATTAACTCGGTTCAATGCCTCTATTATGAATAAACACTACGTACTACAACTTGTGTTGGTGTACAAATCGCCCACAGCGCGTGTTCAATTAGTAATGAAATTCATCGCATTCAATAAGGAAGATCCACAAAATCAACATGTACGCCGGTGCGAAATTCACAAAATGATATTATTTGTGAAAGGGACATACTCAGAAGGAGGGAGGGAGGAAAGGAGGAAGGGGATTTAGGGATATATTCCCCTTCTGAAAAATCTCTAGGAAATGAAGCAATTTGAAGAAGGGAAATAAACGATCAAGTCTGTTCCGCGAACGAACTTTGCAACTTTTCACTTTGCACTTTTCAGTTCCGATTTTGTACCACCATCACTTTTCAGATTTAGCTTGCAAAGTGAAAAGTTAGGAATAGTTCCACTTTTCAAACCTGTTATGTTCCTCCATTGGTACAGAAATGCAAAGTGTTAAGAAATGAAGTGAAAAGTTTTCAGAAATCACGTAGAGATTATTCTCTTTTCATCTGTTAATTAACAAGTATGTACACTAGTTTCTCGGCGTAGAAATTGGTTTATGATATAAACATGTTACGAAGAGAGCTTTTGTTATGAAGTGAGGACAGTGATGAAACATCTAACAAGAGAACGTACAAAGACAGGATTAATTTTCATAAACTCTTTTCGACGGAATTTCGCGAGTGTTTTCGTATTACGCCAACACATGCTGAATATATTCTTGAAATGATCGGTCATTTATTGAAACATGCAACAAAAAGAAATCAATCCCTTTGCGAGAAAGAACAAATTCTTACATGCTTACATTGGTTAGGAAATGGTGCCCAGCTGCACGGAGTAGCAGCAATGCATGGTACATCAACATCAATTATTTGTAGGACTGTTAATAAAGTCGTAGATGTTTAGTAAATGTAGTATTTCCTAACATAGTACGTTGGCCTGATAATCCACATAATACAGCGACGGAATTTCTAATGAAGGGGGGTGAATTTCCTTCTGTGTATGCATGTGTTGACGGTACAGTCGTTAATGTTGATACTTGTCATAATTTGAGAGGTTATTTTTAAGTTGCCAAAAAGTATGTCCCGTTTCTTGCACAGCCAGCTTCTTGTAAACATATTTCATTCCTATGATCAAAACTTTAAAACTACCGGTACCACAATTATACGGTCAAGTTCGCCGCAAAAAATAAAGCATTAAAATGAGTATTATACAGTTTGCCCATGGAGTAAAATCGATCAGAACACTCATTCGCAAAGACTTTTCACTTTGCGAAGAAATTGAAACGTAAAACCTAGATCATGGTGGAACAGAAAGACTTTGCAATTTGCAAGAATTGAAAGGTGAAAAGTGCAAAGTTGAAATGTTGCAAAGTTCGTTCGTGGAACAGGTCCCTGATTACAAGTTTTTTGAGTTTTTTTTAGGGCGAGTACCTGAGAGTTCCAGGGCGAAAACTATGCTCCTTAACTCACCTGTTTCCGAGAAATGCCGACAAGTCGGAAAAGTCTCTGAGTAGAAAATCTCCTCGATGTCATTCATTAGTGGTAGCGGTATAAAGCATCAAACAGAAACACACTGTGTGTTTCAGCCGGTGTCACCGTAGTTTACTAGCGCGGTCCTGTCAGCTAGGAGTTCCGTATTCAAATCCCTCCCCTGGTGTAGGTTTTTCTTCGATTGGTGCTCTCAAGCCGGTTTTAAGCCACGTGCAGATTTAGCAACAACGTCTGGCAAAGCCCATTTTCATTCGTCCGCGAAGTGATTGGCTAACTTCAGCAGGTGATAAAATGACAATGGCGCGAGATATCGATTTTTTCAAATTTTGTATCAGTATGACCAACCCTCTAACGCTCAGATATCCAATTCACTCTGTTTCCGACCATCCTGTAGCTATAATTGAAGTTGAAATGGCGTATGGCTTTTAGTGCCGGGATGTGTCCGAGGACTTCGGCTCGCCAGGTGCAGGTCTTTTGATTTGACTCCCGTAGGCGACCTGCGCGTCGTGATGTGGATGAGGACACCCAGTCCCCGTGCCAGGGGAATTAACCAATTGTGGTTAAAATTCCCGACCCTACCGGGACCCCTCTGACCAAAGGCCAGCACGCTAACCATTTAGCCATGGAGCCGGACACCTTGTGTAATAAAACAGTGCATTTCTGTACATTATAAATCGTTTGGACACAATTTCAATGTTTGTGTCAAGTGAGCATATAAATACCTTTGCAAGAACATTAGAAAATATGTTTGTATTTAATTTTTTTCTAAGCTTACGAGGCACTGGGTACGTCTCAGTTATCTATTAATGTACCTTTCAACATAGAAAAATGGGGTGTATTAAAATTTTGTTTCCGCAGCGGTGAAAACTTGGTATAACAAACGCATTATTCCTTAGTAATACACCTACATATTTAGAAAACAGATAAACCTGTGCCATTATATATAATTAATTATTCAATATGGCCGTGTACCATGGCCATTATTTTGCCGTTTCCTTGATAATTTCCACACACATGAATATTTTTCTATTACTCTTTTATAAAGATGTTTAGTAATGGTATAGCTGCAATCTGTACTAGCATCATTGAAGTCCGTAAAATATAAATATTTTTCATTATGTTATTTTCAAGTAGTCAATTGTTTCATTGATTTTCATTTGGAAATATTTTTTAAACTTAACCACAGAAGCTAGTTCAATACTTCTAGCAAATCATCATCTTCTCTGTGAAATATTCATGCATGCAAAATTTTACCTTAATATCTTAAAAACTTTCAGATTTATCAGGGAAACGAGCAACAAACATACCGATAACGGGCTTGCTTAGGAGAAAGGGCTTCATGTTTTTGGTCATAACGCCGAAAATGTTTGAGATATTAACAAAACTTTTGCACTGTTATAAAGAGAAAAGTTCAGTTTTAAATGAAAGCATAAATTGAAAAATGGCATTTCTGGTCTGTTGGTCGGTCAAAGGTGTTGGTCACCACCTTAGTTAGGTTGCAAGGAGGTCATTGAATGAACTTGAACTGCGACCAATCAGACTTATGGTGGCTTTTTTTTTTTGCTTTACGTCGCACCGGCACAGATATGCCTTATGGCGACGATGGGATAGGAAAGGCCATGGAAGTGGAAGGAAGCGACCATGGCCTCAATTAAGGTACAGCCCCGTCATTTGCCTGGTGTGAAAATGGGACACCACGGAAATCCATATTCAGGGCTGCCGACAGTGGGGCTCGAACCCACTATCTCCCGATTACTGGATACTGGCCGCACTTAAGCGACTGCAGCTATCGAGCTTGGTATGGTGTTTTCTCCGTGGGGAAAGGATGAGAGCACGTGTCGGCACATACCCTACTCCTGTACGGAAACGGGTCTCCTCAAAGCTCAACGTCCCCATCCGACGGACAAAACACCATCAACAGCGTCATGTACCCTCATTCCATACGAATCCAGGTTTTTGGCAAGCAATCTAGTGATTAGGAATTTTATACTGCCACCTCTCCTACTCTGCCAGCCAACATTCTGATGATGAAATATTTTTCCACCAATGGGACTCGAACCTGATGTGTCAGATCACAGATAATCTTGACCACCAAGCGGGCTTGTGTATCGCTGATACTCTTGTATGATTTATTTTTCGTTCTTCCTTTCTGTACTGCGACCCTCTGATTGCAGTCCGCGAATCTTCAGCTTAGAAACGGTATGTTGTTTTAATACGTCTATTTCAGTAAAAATTCATCATCCAGTTTGCTGTGATGGTCATCAAATCCCTAATTTGAGGAGCCGCGGCCGATAGAATCGTACGAAAGATCGGCATGGCAATGTAATTTGGTAAGATCCTAATCTGCAACTTTCATACATACAATTAACGCAAGTACATCGGAAAAGACACAAATGTCTTTAAGCCACTTGCAAATTTCAAATATATTCCGTTAAGTTTAGGAAAAGCTTTGTACGCCAACGTGGTTCCTCCTCCTTCGAGGAGTGAATTCTAGCAGCTTTTGGTACTGCTATTTCGAAGTCCAAAAGGAGGAGCACTGAGATATTAAGTTTTGTTGCACGCATTGCATAGTAATTAAGAGGACATTAAAAGCAGTGACTCGAGAATGGATTGTAAACATATGATGGATTAGATCTGGCTCAACAAGACAGACACAGACCGTCATAGAGAATGAGACGATATGAAACTATAATTGAGGGTCTTCGAGGGTACTGTGTGCCGAATTGGCAACGAGCGGTATATAGTAACTGTGTGTATTTAGTGTTGTTAATTAATCCAGGAGAAATTCGCCGTTCAAACAACATCCGCGATAAGGAATCACGTTATCTCCCCATCAACAGTTCCTTGAATATTAAATTACTGGGAATCGCACAAAAAACACAAACCGGAAATGACTTTGTTCGCTGCCAGCCAGCGACAAGTTTGACGAGTTTCCCACCACAGTTGATGTGCATATTCCCCGCCACGGCAGTTAAAACAGGAACTAATCAACGAGCCGAAAATACACACATTACGAGGTCTGACCAGTCTGGTAGAGTTTATCGACCTGCTGCCCAGTTTGTGTCAGCTTTATCCTTTTAACACACCGCAGAAAACCTACATGCTCGCAGTACACTTTGCACTGATGATCACAAAACTGCGCATATCATACCACCCTAATTTCCAATCGTTGAACTTTATAACGTCCTTCCATTCAGGCCTTAGTTTTATGATTCCGACTATTGTATACTCCCGGACAAAAACTGAGCGGACTCCTGTGACGAGGAATCAGTGTGAAATTTTATATACAGCCAAATATAGTAGAGACAATACGCGACAATTACGGATTTAACCTTGCTAAAATGGGAGACAATTCGACGGTGGCGCTCCTAGTGACTTGACCTGAAAAAATCGCACTAAATTCAAATGTCAATGGAAATGTATATACGGAAATGGATAAATAAATTACGTCTAGAAAGAAAGTGTTATTGATATATTAACTTCGAAGTTGCTAAAGCAATTCTGGATAAATGAATGAAAATGTTGTCGATAGTGATGCTTTGAGGAGTATTTACGTACAATTAGAGTAAAAATGTAACGTACCCTTGGCTGTATAGTCGAGGATTTTTAAAGTCGCTGGCCTGGAAATGATCTGAACAGATCTTATAATTCTTATATAAGCGTAACGTCCCTTCTTTCTTGTACACTTTATCCAAATCACTTATGTGACATTTCAAAACCCACAGATCACACCTACAACAACACATCGGTATTGAAGGTTAACTGCTGCACTATACAATAAAATATGCGTATTACATTTTATGCCAGTTAAAATATGGGTCGAGCAGGTCATAAGATTATGAAGTACTATAAAAATCTCTGTCACTGGAAGAATATATATGCAAACACAATATTACTTACTGTTCTTGTCACGAGGGAACTTGAAAAGAACGACCGCGCATTTTTCTCTACTTCGTAATTACTGCAGCCAAACACAGCACATACCTTGACCCTCATGTTGAGAGGAGATATCAAGGAATGACACACACTACTATTTATTTATGTCAACTCACTGAAAACGCATAAATAACATCAAAAACTTCACACAAAAATACACGTGCCCTTATGAGAGAATCAGTACTGTTCAGGTCTATCCGCTAGAGTGAGCTCCAGTAGCTGTCCCTCGATATCTCGCTCAGTGTCGTGTATTATCTTTACTGTAATTGATACAGCCGAACCTCGATATCTCGAACCTCATTACTCGAATTGTCAGTATCTCGAAGTTCGATTTCTCGAAGCAAATGTTTCCTCCCTTGAAGCAAAAAAAGTCGAATTTTGTACAACACTCACTGTGCAGTACAGCATTTGTAGTTTGTGAGGAACAGTTAACAAGTAAAGAAAGCTTTACAGTGATTCTGGGAGCTAATACGACGGGAACCGAAAAACAAACTTCTAGTGATCGGAAAATCCGGGAAGCCTCGCTGTTTCTCCGGTGTGTAAAATTCATTACCGGTCACGTACGAAAGCAACCCCGGTAGTCGTGGATGACAAGCTCCTTTACGAATTTTGGCTGCGCGTTTTCGAACCTGCCATACATATAGAGTCAGTGGAATATAAATGGCAGTGTTTCTCACAGCAACAGACATTGTTAAAAAGTATGTGGAAGGAAAGAAGGTTAACAGTAAAAAGAAGAGACTAAGGGATTTTTTTTCCAAAAGTGTTAACGGAGGTATGTTTCTTGTTTCACTACTGTACGTACTGTATTCTATGTTCTACAAATTTACTCTAATAAGAGTCGTAATTAAAGCGATGCCGTAAAATAAGTGTTTGTTAGTATATTTTAAATACTGTATTCAGTCTGCGGTATACATGCTCAAAAACGGTATTCTCTATTTCTCGAAATTTCGATAACTCGAAATAAAATTTAGCTCCCGAGGTGATTCGAGATATCGTTCCGCTGTAGTACGTCCCATACTAACGCCTTTCGCAATTAAATATTTCTCGTCTTACTGTTTATTATGAAGGTGAGGCTTTTGTTGGTCACTGCACTGCTTTATTTTTTGGAACACGCGAACATACAGGAAGAAATTATCGTTGTTTTGATGACATATCTGCCTAAATACAGGATGAAGCCGAACTCCACCGACGAAGTTTCGCGGGTTGTTCAGAGATACCTTCTGAGTATATTGGTATAAGGGAGGCGTGGTCTTCGGTGGTTCCTTTCAGAGTAATAATGTAATTATGATTTATTCGGCTTGTAATCATAATCATCCTTAATTCTGTAAGAATACCTTCACAGCAATAAATACAACGTACAACACGAAACATAGAGTCATGCAACAACCCTCACACGAAACACGTACACTCTTATCACAGTGTGTTCAATCCGTTCTCTCAATGTACTGTTCCCTTACGGGTAACAACTTCGTGTCGTTGCCTTCCGGCACGACGAATAACTCTTGCGGGACAAAATTCTTACATCCCAGCGTCTGTCAAGAGGACGGACGTAAAACAATGACGATTATTATTATTGTCTGTCTGTCAGGTCAACAGCCCAGGGGCTGGTTGGATCCTCAAATAGCACCACCAAAGGTTATGCGGTTATAAGGAAACCCCAAAAACCAATGGCAGCACCAAAATGAGGCGTACTAGGCAAGATGACGAGTGAGGTAGTTTGCCATTGCTTTCCTCACTGGGTCAGAAAGTACTATTGCAGCACGACTGACCCTGTGAGCAGCACCTTTCATAACACTCACATGTACTAGTCGTGCTCTGAATGTCATTACTCAGCACTACCCATACCCCAGCAGCCATGGATGTTGACTGGGACTTCGGTGGAAGCTACACTTTACTCTGGCCTGTGCCAAGAGATGGATGCAAAAGTACTGTATCCACAAAGAAAAGACAGCAGGCAGATTATTATTATTATTATTATTATTATTATTATTATTATTATTATTATTATTATTATCCGCCTTTTTGGTGCAGTGGAGAGTGTGATTAGGTGTCATCCCGCCTCTGTCTCGAAATTTGAAAAGTGGTACGAGGACTCAACGAGGTCCACTCAGACTCGGGAGTTCAATTGATTAGAGGGGGGCTCGATTCCCAACTCAGCCACCCTCGAAGTTGGTTTCCTTGGCTTCCCATTTCTCCTCCAGGCAAATGCCGGGATGCTACCAAACTTACAGACACGGCCGATACCTTCTGTCTTCCTTGTCTATCCCTTCCAATCTTCCCATCCTCCCACAAGGCACCTGTTCAGCATAGCAGGTGAGGCCGCCTGGGCGAAGTACTGGTCCTCCTCCCCCGTTGTACCCCCAACCCAAAATCTCATGCTCCGGGACACTGCCCTTGAGGTCGTAGAGGTGGGATCCCTTGCTAAGTTCGAGGGAAAACAACCCTGGCCGGTAAACGGAATAAGAAAGAAAGAAAGAAAGAAAGAAAGAAAGAAAGAAAGAAAGAAAGAATTATTATTATTATTATTATTATTATTATTATTATTATTATTATTATTATTATTATTATTATTATTATTATTATTATTATTATTATTATTATTATTATTATTATTATTATTGCAATGCAGATACAAAGTTAACTGGGCAACAAACCAAACGAAATGTTATAACTCTGCAACGAGCCACCGGAGACCACGGGCCCCTTATAACAATACACTCAGAAGGTATCCCTGAACAACCTTCGAAAGTATGTCGGTGGAGTTCGGCTTCACCCTGTATAGTCGCCTTGCTGGTTCTAGCAGTGTCGCAGCGCTCCACTTGCGGATGGATTCCCCGAGCGAACGACGTCCGCGATTGGCGGCGGAACTACTGTATTCTTAAACTGCCTTTCGCACTCACCATTGATTACAAACCGACATCCCCTGATTGTTTTTTAGTTTCTTTCTTGCGTTTACTCACCAGACTGTTCACTCTGCTTGACCTGGTTTTGGCACGTCCTTACTTGTTCATGATGGAACACCATCTGAACTCTGTACAGCGTGATACAGACTAATTCCCATACACATCCTTCATTTGGCAGTAAACTTCGGAGCACAGTTTTCTCACAATATGTTATCTGTTCTATTTGTTTTCACCGTATACTTGAGAAGAATGAAGCGTCACCTCATACGAGCTACCACGCCGGAATCCAGAGCAGTACCTTAATTGTTCACTGCACGGTAGAGCGAAACTAGTAGCTCAAAATGGTGACACTATGGAATCGCCCGACTATATTATACGGTCAGACTCTTGCTGTTCGTTCCTTCTGACGTGAAAACATCTTTCTCTTTCGGTCCACCGCTGGGCGTGTACTAGCACAGAAACGCGAGAGACAAAACGTGACGCTATTTTGCAACGGCGATATCTCCGCATCTCGATATCGCCATGGTAATTATATCGTCGCAAAGAAGAACTCCTAAATTACAATTTAACATCAAAAATGTGACGTCAGCCATTAAAACAAGATGGCAGGCAAATAAGACCTAATTTTATAGCATCAAGCCTGAGGGCAGAACCGCCAGTCCGATTTTGAAAACCAAAGTGTCGTTTCGAAGCCTATGCAGTGCTATACAAAACGACTTAAAACCAATTCATTTGGTAAAGCCGTTAGCGAAGGACGTCTGTTTGATTAATTTTTTGTGAAATTTTCAAAAGACCGTCAATGTCCTACTTTAAACGATGACAAAGCAAGCGGTAAAAACCAATTATTTCACCAGTGATTAAGGCGACTAAATTCCGAACAAAATAAGACCAAAGACAGCTCTGCAGAACCAAAATCGAATGTGCACCGCATGTTGAAGGCTAACAGTAATGATCAAGTGTTCCAACAAATGATGCAATATGATACTGACTATAGTCGTAATACTGAAAGATGCGATCTGACATTTCTTAGAGGGAGGTCCGTTTACTGCCTGTCTGGGTGGGGAGAAGGGAGTAGAGGGAGTATGGTTGCCATGGAAACGTGAGCGGACCCACTGCGGTTACCATGGAGATTAGCCCGCTGGCCGAATCGCGTTACCTCTGAGTTACGTACAACAAAACACAGCGGTCTGAACGAACGAACAAGTGAGGCGGAAGCGAAGAGAAGGAGAAAGGAATGCAGGAATGTGGCAACACCGTACAATGCTCCTCCCTCCAACGCTGTTTAGGCCTATCAAAATGCTTCTTTCAGTATTAACTTACAGGTATAATATAGGTGAGCGAGCCTACACAGCCTACAACTCTCGGCAAAACGTGTATAGACTTAACATTTGTAAAACCTTTGGTCTCATACTTTTCATATCATTACCGTTTATTTAATAAATGTATGTTGAAATAAATAACTAACCCCATGGCACTACAACCCTTGAAGGGCCTTGGCCTACCAAGCGACCACTGCTCAGCCCGGGCCTGCAGATTACGAGGTGTCGTGTGGTCATCACGACGAATCCTCTCGGCCGTTGTTCTTGGTTTTCTAGACCGGGGCCGCTATCTCACAGTCAGATAGCTCCTCAATTCTAATCATGTAGGCTGAGTGGACCTCGAACCAGCCCTCAGATCCAGGTAAAAATCCCTGTCCTGGCCGGAAATCGAACCCGGAGCCTCCGGGTAAGAGGCAGGCGCGTTATACCTACATCATAGGTAATGTAAGTAAAAAAAATGATGAAATAAAGAACAAAATAAATGACGAAAAATATTTTATATCAGATACTGCCGTCGCCCGTGTTCTCTATAAATTATTTTGACGTTAAAACGTTCAAGTTTTGGTAACAGCCATCGGCCCAAGTCAAGTTCTGAAACTATACACGAATTTTACGTTATAAGAACAAACTATGGACAACCTGTAATCCGCTCTAGTTGCTTTCTAATAGGACTATCGTTATTGTTTGCTGCCCCTTCAACTGGTGGTCTGCTGTTTGATTGAAGTCTTCGCCAGGAAAGCAGCAGGTGTCAATTATGTCGGCGTCAACAGCAGTCGTATTTTTATCGAAAGAAACGTTCTGCGACAACGTACTGTATAACGCCCACTTCCACTGTCTGTCAGTCGAAATTAATGATGTTTTGATTAGCGATTTGTCACAGCAAATCATTAGCCTGAAGTCTGCCTCTGTACCGTAACGGTTAGCGCTATTAACTGCCGTCCTCGGGGGCCTACTTTCGAGCACGTTTCCTTACTACTTCCAACTCTTCCTAGCCCACAGTTTGGAACATTTTCGTAATACTACTCATTTGTCACCAAGCTCGATAGCTGCAATCGCTTAAGGGTGGTCAGTATCCAGTATTCGGAAGATAGTGGGTTCGAACCCCACTGTCGGCAGCCCTGAAGATGGTTTTCCGTGGTTTCCCATTTTCCACCAGGCAAATGCTGGGGCAGTACCTTAATTAAGGCCACGGCCACTTCCTTCCCCAGTCCTAACCCTTTCCTGTCCCATCGTCGCCATGAGACCGATCTGTGTCGGTGGGACGTAAAGCAAAAAAAAAAAAAAAAACTCCTTTGTCGGAAATCACCCAGAAGAACAAGTCGTGTTGCTTTTTTTCGGATATTTTCCAGTTCTCGTATCATGTAATCCTGGTGAGGGTCCCATACATTGGAACCACACTCTGCATTCCGCTTGCATTCTTACTACAAACCCACAAAACCATATGAAGAGATCTGTAACATTTATTTAAAACTTCGTTAGTATAATAATCCCAATGTGTGGCCTTTCTCTTTCCTCTACCAATACCTTCATTCTTGCTACACTTGGCTTTACGTCACACCGACACAGATAGGTCTGATGGCGACGATGGGATAGGAAAGGCCTAGGAGTGAGAAGGAAGCGACCGTGGCCTTAATTAATGTACAGACCCAGTATTTGCCTAGTGTGAAAATAAGAAACCACGGAAAACCATCTTCAGGGCTGCCGACAGTGGGGGCTCGAACCCACTATCTCCCGGATGCAAGCTCACAGCCGCGTGCCCCTAACCGCACGGCCAACTCGCCCAGTACCTTCATTCTTCAAAGGATCGATATTCTATCATTTTATTCTCTCATTAGTGTCAGGAGAGGATAGCATGTGCCCGGTTATAGGCATACTTTCTCCGAAATAAATTATCACCATCATCGCGTATCTAGTTGTAACATACTGTGCTTTCTTTAATATCTTTTTAAAAAATTGCACTGACACAGATAGGTCTTATGGCGACGGAAAGGGCTAGGAGTGGGAAAGAAGCGACCGTGGCCTTAATTAAGGTACAACCCCAGCATTTACCTGGTGTGAAAATGGGAAACCACGGAAACCCAACTGCATGGCTGCCGATATCTAGGAGAGTCTACTTAGCTAAGTCTCCATTATTCAAAAGCAGGTCATTCACTTCATACATTTTATTCCAGTAACTAGTACTCGAAGATCAATGAGTCAACAATACTTTCCATATTGTCCTAAAACCTCAGCCGTCCTCCACAAACGGTTCATTTCAGTAATAATTATTGTACCGGGATGTACACCTCAACTCCGCTCATTCAAAATAAGCGCCTTCATAAACTCCTCTATCGATTAAAAGGCTTTTATTTATTTGCTATTTGCTTTACGTCGCACCGACACAGATATGTCTTATGGCGACGATAGGATGGGAAAGGCCTAGGAAGAGGAAGGAAGCGGCCGTGGCCTTAATTAAGGTACAGCCCCGGCATTTGCCTGGTGTGAAAATGGGAAACCACAGAAAACCATCTTCAGGGCTGCCGACAGTGGGGCTCGAACCCACGATTAAAAGGTGAAACTGATACTACATGAACTTGGAACTTTAAACCCAATATGCCACTACTGAAATATTGAGTAACTGTGTTATTGTGAAGTTTCTTAAGCTGATTGAATTTCTCCTTGTTTTGTTTTGCTATACATCAAGAAGTTTGGACATCTTTCCACATATGACACTACCAAAAAAACTATGATCATGCACTCTGGTGCAAAGTAAAGGAAGTTGTTACTGAAAGAAATTTTGTGTTTATAGGTTTTTGTAACTTTAGGTTTGCAACACTTCTGTCTCATTCCGCCAGTTTTGAATATGGCCAATGAAAAATTTCTGTAATTAATTTTTAAACCTATCACAGGCTTCTTGTTCGATTTCGAGTGTAACTTTTGAGTTTAACCAATAAAATTGAGAGGGCGTGTAAGGATTAGCCCAGAATTATCTCGAACCTTCCCTGAGGGTATATACACTGCGGCTTTTCATGTTTCCTTGTCAATTGATCATCGTCTTTCTGTGTGTGTGTGTGTGTGTGTGTGTGTGTGTGTGTGTGTGTGTGTGTGTGTGTGTGTGTGTGTGTGTGTGTGTGTGTGTGTGTGTGTGCTTTAAGGCAGGAGGCAGGGCACCTCTTTCTTCGGCCGGCAGAACATCTACAAGGAAATGGCCACATAAATTCTCTTTTCTGTAGCTACCTCCGCAGCTTTATCCGAGGGGAAGGTCCAAATCTTTAATTATGCAACAAACTTTTCTAAAATGTAAATCTTCTTTCGGCTAATGTAAAAATTTCATAAAGTTTTAACTGTAAATCGGGGATAGAGAGTGAGTTACCCTCTCAAGCTCCCCTTCATCTTGGTTTGAAGTGACTACGTTTTCGTAACTGTTTTCTTCCTGTAATGTGTTAAAGTGATTTCCATGCGAGTCACCTCAGTAGTTTGGGAATAGCGCCTGTTTCATCGGCCGAGAGCCCTGTAGGGTTTTATATTTCATTATCTGGAGCGCAGTGTTCGCCTCCATTCAGGTTGTGTTCGGGCCGTTTATTTAACCTGTTCCTTTTTCGCAAAGGCCCAGTAGGTTGGCTACTAGATACCCCAGTGTAAACACATTTCAATTTGTAAATAGTGCCTAGAGAGGCCAGAGATTGTCAGATTTTCATGTAATATTGCCTTGAGTGGGCTGGAAGAAACTGAGAGCCTGTAAGCTCTTTTCAAGGTTTTGTAATAGTGAAGGGTGTCTCTGGAAGGCTTGACATTGTAATTTAGGGAGCAAGTGCTCTTGAACTAGGGGATTTCTACCCTTGACTAAATTATTCCTCATTTTGAATTGTAAACTTGAGCTGGTAGCTCAGAAATTGTAAAACTAAGGGCTTGAAGCCCAAAATTGTTAATGTTCTGAATCTTGGATTTTTCCAAGTCTTGTTTCTAGATGGCTAATTAATTGTACCTGTCATGTTGTTATTTGTTAATTTTTGAAATTCTAAAGAAATATAACCTCTGTTAAAGTTTTAATTCAATTCTTGATGTTGTGGTTAGACCCATACAAGCCCGCACCTTCTTTTACCTCTCTCTGCGTTCCACAAAAAACCCGGAACAATCATATTCAGGACATTTGCATATCGTGATGATTTCGCATGCGATATTCAAGAGTAGTTCATACGTCTGAACGTCCTGAACGGTTCAACACGCCGAAGGAGGCTGATTTTAATTAATATGGAGTGAGCAAGTTAAAAAGTATGGTTTGATCACTTTGTGAATATTCCTATTTACAGGAGTTCCGCACAACCAAAAGGTAAACCTTCCATAGTTCCCTCTGCTCTGAATGCGGTTTTCGCTAGCAGCTAATACAGCGCATGCGAAGTGGACGTTGTGTGGTGCGTACTACAATACCCTTATTGTTTAGAAGATCGAAATGGGATGGGTTCATAGTTAGCATTCTGGACACTATGGAGCAGCAAATACACTGGTCGATACATGTCGCCCGCTAAATTTATGCCGCGAAAGGTCGATAAACTCAGTACTGTCACTTTGTCGACTCCCCTTGTGAGCCACAGTATCCGTCCGGTCTGCTTTCGCTGTTAGATAGCAGCAGAATCGAAATGTCAAAACTGTTAGGCAGGCTACATTTTCTTTCTTTTTCTATAGTGGTTCAACGTCGCCTTCGCCTTAATTACGCTAGAGCTCCAGCATTGGTGTGAAATTAGGAAACCATGGAAAACCATCTTCAGGAGAGCCGTCTAGATATCATATTATTATTATTATTATTATTATTATTCATGAGGTATACTGAATAGTTACACGGGTCGTGAAAGTCTAAATGATAATATTATTAATACCGTATTTCTCCGAATCCAAGACGACGCTTTTTTCTCAGACTCTCATGTGAAAAATCAAGGGTCGTCTTGCATTCGCGACCAAACAGTAACGAACACCACTGGCTGTTACCATGGCAACTTCACTGCTTCTTTATACACACACACACACACACACACACACACACACACACACACACACACACACACACACACACACACACACACACACTCGTTGACAATCAACGTCCGTCTCTTTATTATACATCGCTAACCGCGGCAACCGGTTGTACAGTGCCTCTGTGAAATGTCACTGAATCTCGGGAAGTAGTTAAGAGAGAATGACATTCTATTAGCCTCTAGAGAATACGTTTCTCAAATCTGCAGATTGGCATCAAAACATGCGAGCCTTCGAATTCTTAGAAAGCCGCGGGTACTGAGTGCTAGAGTTACAACGCGTATACTGTACCTGACGCTTAGTAAAATTCAGTTTTATAGACAGCAGGAATATTTTGGTGATGCATCGTCGTAATGTATAGTTACGTGGAAAAGGTATTGCCGGCATTTTTTCAATGGGTTCTCGTCGATATTATGATGCCAATTTTAAGTTAATGGTTATTAAAAACGCGGAAATGAAGAATAATGGTGCAGCCGCAAGAAAATACGGCATAGGCCTAACTAAAGCCAATATTCGGCGTTAGAGTGAAGACAAAGATAGGTAGCTTAAAAATGCGAACTGTAAGAAAAATGGGCGTAGAACTAACCACTCTACCCCATCACGTGCCGAGGTTACGGATAGTGGAAGCCTTTACCTTCCACCCGTCCATGGGCCTTCATGGCCTGTACGGAGAAGACTCTGCTTTTACGGTAAGAAAACTGCATTCAGTGGCCCGCAACGAGCACGCTTTAAAGAAGTCGAAGATGAAATTAAGAGGTATGTGTGCGAAACACGCAAGGGCGCATTGGCCATACCACGGCGGAATAAACCCGTTCGTTGACCTTCAACGTCCGCGTCGTTATTAGGCCTATACATCGCTAATCGCTGAAGTTGAACCCGGCAAGCGAGATGTGCGTGTAGGGGCAGCTGAGTAAAAGTAACAGTTTTATAGACAGCAGGAATATTTTCCTGATGGATCGTCGTATTAAAGACGCGTGCAAATTTTCAACGAATTCTCTTTGATATTATGATGTCAATTATCAGCAGAATAAATAACAATTATGCAGCCGTAAAAAAGTACTGCATGATTAAAGCCAATGTTTGACGTTGGCGTGAAGACAATGATAGTCTAAAACTGCGTACTGTACAAGAAAGGCATTCATATGATTTTCCAAAGCACTTTTTTAAGCCCGATTTAAATTTTTTGAAGGAAAAAGTAGGGGTCGTCTTGCATTCAGGGTCGTCTTAGATTCAGAGAAATACGGTATTATTATCATGCTCTCAGCTACGGCATTATAGTTATACTATATGTATCCGTTCCAGCAGTTTCAATCTCTTATACGTCTGGGCGTGTATTCCACCGAGCAGAATGGCTTTGAGTTACAGTGGCCACGGCTTTACTTTGCATTCGGGAGGCGTTGGTTTGATCACACCGTCGGCTATCCTGATCATATTTTCCGTGGTTTTCCATTTTCCTCATTCAGGAGAATACTGGGACAGAACCATTTTTAGGCCACGACCGCTCTCCTCCCACCACCGCACCACAAATCACCGCAACGCATCTCCTACCTGAGAGGGCGTCAACCTGTAGTAGTAGTAGTAGTAGTAGTAGTAGTAGTAGTAGTAGTAGTAGTCAGTAGCGGCGATTAGGGGCGTTGAGGCGAACAGTCGTCGTCCACACACACACCCCCCCCCCCACTTTGTGGAGAAAACATTACCTTTTTATTCCATTTTAGCCGGCCGACACTAGGAATTATTAAAAAGGCGAATTGTAGTAAGCCCTTTTGTCTTATCAGCGTCCGGCTCCATGGCTAAATGGTTAGCGTGCTGGCCTTTGGTCACAGGGATCCCGGAAGGGACGGGAATTTTAACCATAATTGGTTAATTTCGCTGGCACGGAGGCTGGGTGACTGTGTCGTCTTCATCATCATTTCATCTTCATCACGACGCGCAGGACACCTACGGGAGTCAAATGAAAAGACTTGCATCTGGCGAGCCCAACTTTTCCTCGGACATTCCCGGCACTAAAAGCCACAGGCCATTTCTTTTTTTGTCGTATTAGCTCAGTATCTCCTTTATTTTCATTCATTATTAACAAAATTATTTGCGGAAATATGCACAAAATGTCGTTCGTCCCGGCTAACCCATTTGTATAGCGCTACAGTAAGGAGTGGAGACTTTGCATGTGCTGTGAGGAAGGGTAGCAGGGATATATATTTTTTGCCAAGGTCACGGACACTGAGGTATAATTCGTCAGCTTGCCGCGCGCATTCGTCAGTCTGACAGTCTCTTTAGTGTCAGTTTCTTAGTGTGTAGTCAAATACTAAATGATTTTAATTGTAAAATCACTCCGTACTTCTATTTAATTTTAATACATGTATAGTATTGTTCCATTGCTGAAAGTTTTACTGTATAATATTGAATCAGAATCTCAAAAACACTATTACCGTTCTGCCGCACTTAAGTTGGTAAACTGCCAACCTTTACCTCTCTGTCGAAATTTACTCAGAGAGCATCAAAATAAACCATTTTGTAGGTTTTCCCCCCTTTATCTTGAGTTTTAATGCATAAGCCCCCACCCCCACTATATCTAACAAAGTAGGGTACTGTTTGTTGCCTGTACATTTTTTGCCCCCGCAATTTTAATTCCCAATCGCCGCTACTGGTAGTAGTAGTAGTACGCCGGCAGGGGACCGACTAGCGCAGACGTCATCACGTAGCTGCTCTAGGGAGCCGGTGTTACTTGCTCCCCTCGGGACGGGTATTTGTCACGTGACAAGAGAGCAGCAGTCAGGCGGGTTGCATACCGTGGCCGTACTGTACTTGCGCCACTGGCCTTCAGTACATTCTACGTCATGCACTTCCCCTACTTGCTCTCTAAGCTGTTCTCGTTCCTCAAGAGCGGGGAGCAAACTGGCTCCGAAGGCATTTCGCTTTCAATTGACGGTGCCTGGACTAGCAGGCCAATTAAGGTATTGTTTATTACTTTTTACTGTCTGGTGTGACATCGGTATGTTCCTTTAAAATCATCATTAAACTCATCATATAACTTCATTTAGTTCGCATTACACCTGAGTCCATTCCACGGAATGTTTCATGATTTTATTGTGCAAACATCACTGAAGATTACCTTTTAAAAGACAGGTTAATTTTAAGAATAAGGTATATTTTTGCTTTAACCTAATAAA
Source organism: Anabrus simplex (assembly GCF_040414725.1). Classification (NCBI taxonomy): domain Eukaryota; kingdom Metazoa; phylum Arthropoda; class Insecta; order Orthoptera; family Tettigoniidae; genus Anabrus; species Anabrus simplex. The sequence continues at coordinate 48,265,722 of NC_090272.1, read as the reverse complement.
ACCTATTTTAAAAAAATGGTCATAGGATTACCTGAGAGATACTTATTTATTAAAGCGTATTATTAAAATATCCCATGTTGCTACATTTCCGACCTATTTATTACATGCTAAAAATATGTTAGTATGTTGTCTGACGCGTGTCATAGCTTTGCCATCCCTGTCACAGATGCACTCACAGAATACAAAAGGCTTCAGTTTCAACTCACCTGTCTGGCCATAGGCGAATATGCACGCATTGTAGCCTTGAAACGCGTTGTCGAGAATATCCCGACCGAGGCAGTCGAAAACTATCTCTTGGCTGGCGAAGTTGGCATCGTCTTGTTCCAGAGAGTAAAAACAGTGGTCGAAGGCGAATGTTTTGGGCTGTTTCCTGCAAGCAAAAGAGAAGATAGATTACAATCTCACGAGTGATGACAGCCCCTCCGGCTGGCGGCACGACAACTTACATCTCCACAAAGTGCTTTTGGGTGCAATCTGCCGCCATCACCACAATGGTGAAATTAAAAACACAGACAGTAAAGGAACTGATAAGTTTAGCAAATGCTGTAACAACAAAACACCATGCGCGCAGTCACCCCCTAAACAATAACAACGTACATATTGTCCGTGTAAAAGATAAAATATGCGAGTGTACAGTTCAAATATGTATTTTTCGCGAAAACAAAATAATAATGTTATTGGGTTTACGTCCCTCCAACTACTTTTACGGTTTTCGGAGACGCCGAGGTGCCGGAATTTAGTCCAGCAGGAGTTCTTTTACGAGCCTGTAAATCTACCGACACAAGGCTGACGTATTTGAGCACCTTCAAATACCACTGGACTGAACCAGGATCGAACCTGCCAAGATGGGGTCAGAGGACCAGCGCCTCAACCGTCTGAGCCACTCAGCCCGATCGAGGACAAAATACAATGCTGATGGAATGAGACAAAAATGTATTTACAGACACAGGTGTGGGTACATTAATTATACTCAGTAATGGACGGTGTTAGGAAAAGTACGAAACGAACTGTTGGGTTGTTAACTAGTCTACGAGGTGACTGAACACAGCATCGGTGCACGCACTGAAGTGAAACACCTCACTTTGGACACCGCTATAGCCTGGACACCCCTTTTGGTTGGTCACATGCAATAGGTTCAAGTAGTGTACGCCAGACGTCATCACGTAGCTGCTCTAGCCGGTGTTACTTGCTCCGCTCGGGACGGGTGTTTGTCACGTGACAAGAGAGCAGCAGTCAGGCGGGTTGCATACCGTGGCCGTACTGTACTTGCACCACTGGCCTTCAGTACATTCTACGTCATGCACTTCCCCTACTCTCTCTCTAAGCTGCTCTCGTTAATGAAGAGTGGGGAGCAAACTGGCTCCGAAGGAATTTCGCTCTCAATTGACGATGCCTCGTGTATGTCATGAAATAAACCGCAAACGTACTTTTCCTCTCTATGATGATGAAGCTTGTTGTTTAAAGGGGCCTAACATCTAGGTTATCGGCCCTTAATGGTGCGAGATGAGACGAAATATAATGATAATTAAAATTCCGAAATTCATTCATACATGATGATGAAGAATGAATTGATATGAATTTAAAATAATACGCGGATCCAACTCAGAATATTGAAAGTTAAAATACAGTAATTCCAAAATCCATCCACTGACTAGAACTCAAGAACACGACGATGGGCAATGATTAACTTAAAACAGTCAGTGGACCCGACCCTCAATGTCCCACCTTCCCATTTAATGACTTAAAACTATGGTATAAACTGAACAAGGGACTGCTTCCAAAGCAAAATCCTGAATCGATTATGCTTGTTGTCTAAAGGGGTCCAAAATCCAGGTCACCGACTCCTCCTGACGGTACTAATCGCTGGTTAAGTAGAACCATGTTGTTCCACATGTAGCAGTACTAATCACAAGTAACGTAGACTCACAGTGTTCCTCACATAATGGTACTAATCACAGGCAACGCAGACCCATGGTGTTCCGCATATTGTAGTACTAATCACAGGCAATGCCCAGAACCGTGGTGATTCTCACATAGAGATTTTTTAAATGCTATTTGTTCGGGGCGTCGACCTTGAAAGATCTTTTGCCCCTACTTGCATTATATGTTATGAACCTGCGTGTTTTGTAATTGCGCAAGTGTAAAGCTTTGAATGTGAGGAATGGAACGTTAAGGACGACACAAACACCCAGTCTCCAGGCCAGGGATATTAATCATTTACAATTAAAAACCCCTGACTCGGTCGGGAATCGAGCCCGGGGCCGCCGGGTGACAGTCGGACGCGTTGCCCCCTACACCGCGAGGCCGGACTCACATAGGGTTACTAATAATAGGTAATTTTTTTTTTTTTTGCTAGTGGCTTTACGTCGCACTGACACAGATAGGTCTTATGGCGACGATGGGATAGGAAAGGGCTAGGAGTTGGAAAGGAAGCGGCCACGGCCTTAAATAAGATACAGCCCCAGCATTTGCCTGGTGTAAAAATGGGAAACCGCGGAAAACCATATTCAGGGCTGCCGACAGTGGGATTCGCACCCACTATCTTCCGGATGCAAGCTCACAGCTGCGCGCTCCTAACCGCACGGTCAACTCGCCCAGTGCACAGGTAATGTAAACCCATGGTGTTCCACATATAGTTGTGCTAATCACTGATACTGTAAACCCATAGTGATCTACCCACGATGATACGAATCGCATACCAAAGGCGTTCCTCACAAAGTGGTACTAATGGCAAGTAAAGTCGACCCATAGTGTTCCTCGCGTGATAGTACTAATCACAGGTAATCTCATGGTTCAAGATCCATCATCCCTTGGCCACCCCTTTTAGTCGTCTCTAACGGCAAACAGGGGATACCGTAGGTGTATCCTTCGTCTGCGCACCCCACCCACAGGGGATACCTCTCTCCTTAAAAATGACTAATTTGTTGGTTACATCCTTACTCAGGAGAGGTCATTAATTGGAGGTTTGTTCTCTGTTGTATGCTTTACAAAAAGATAAAGACATTTCACTGTTACCCCTACGCGCTGTGCTTCTCTGCTGTGTTCATCTCACACTTCGACACCAAATTAAAACAATGTATTACAAACACGTGCCCAAGGGGGCAAGCGATTCAGTGACCGAACTGATACGTTTCTCCAAGCACAGTTCGAGGCAGCAAATCAAGCCAGATGTCCATACACGGTCCATCTTTATCAAAAGAGATTGAGCACGCTGCCGAGATGGATTGCAACGGAGAAGTTCTTCAGCGGCACAAAAACAATTAGCAGCCAAAGAAGCATCGTCGAGGCTATATGTCTCCCTGACATCCCTCACCGTGCACCGTTGACCTTTACTGTAACGGGCTTGTAACTCTGCTACGCTGGCACGGTAGTTGGAATGCATGAATGAATGAATGCATGATGAATGAATAGAATGAATGTAGGAATCAATGAATAAATTAATAATAGATAAAACAATAAAGGAATTTGGAGTGAAATCTAAATTAGCAAACCTAATACGGGAAACACTTGAAAATGGAAACCTACAACCTGTTTTCCAGTCACTGACCGAGTCAGGGATGTAATGAATGAATCATATATAGGCTATTAGTACGATGGGGTCGCCACTCCCAAAGTGATTTAGTAATGACTGATAGATGCTATGAAATGAGAATGGAGAGTGTTGCTGGAATGAATGATGACTGGGACAACCGGAATATCCGGAGAAAACCTGTCCTGCCTCCGCTTCATCCACCACAAATCTCACATGGAGTGACCGGGATTTGAACCACGGTATCCAGCGGTAAGAGGCCGACGCGCTGCCGTCTGAGCCACGGAGGATCTCCGAGAAACACTCACATAGTTTAAAATGTAAAACTCATGGACGAAATTATCAAAATATATAAAGATAAATACAGGTGACGATGATGGCTTATCGCCAATCTGTTCAACTGTATCGTAGAAAAAATTGTAAGAATTCGTAATGAAAAATTTTAAAAACTAAAATTTCGCCAATAACTTTGGGGAGAAAAAGCAAAGGTATTGAAATTAATTCCCTCGCATTTGCAGACGATTTTGCTATACTTTCGGAGAGCCTGGAAGATGCAACAACTCAAATATATCTCTTTGTTAAATAAATGGCGTATGTCTTTTTTAGTGCCGGGAGTGTCCGAGACATGTTCGGCTCGCCAAGTGCAGGTATTTTTGATTTGATGCCCGTAGGCAATCTCCGCGTCATGATGCGGATGAAATGATGATGAAGACGACACATACACACAGCCCCCGTGCCAGCGGATTTAACCAATGATGGTTAAAATTCCATACCCTGCCGGGAATCGAACCCGGGACCCCTGAGACCAAACGCCAGCACGCTAACCATTTAGATATGGAGCCGGACAATCTCTCGGAATAAATAGCCAACAAAACAGGTTTGAGAATCTCTGTAGAAAAAAAAACTGATTACATCCATAAGAAACGCTCCAACATTTTTGAAGACAGATATTGGTCCAATAAAGAAAGTAAAGAAATTCAAGATCCGCCTCTGTGGTGTAGTGGTTAGTGTGATTAGCTGCCCCCCCGGAGGCCCGGGTTCGATTCCCGGCTTTGCCACGAAATTTGAAAACGTGGTACGAGGGCTGGAACGGGGTCCACTCAGCCTCGGGAGGTCAACTGAGTAGAGGTGGGTTCGATTCCTACCTCAGCCTTCCTGGAAGTGGTTTTCCGTGGTTTCCCACTTCTCCTCCAGCAAATGCCGGGATGGTACCTACCTTAAGGCCACGGCCGGTTCCTTCCCTTTTCCTTGTCTATCTCATCCCCCACCAAGGCCCCTGTTCAGCATAGCAAGTGAAGCCGCCTGGGCGAGGTACTGGCCATTCTCCCCAGTTGTATCCCCCGACCCAATGTCTCACGCTCCAGGACACTGCCCTTAAGGCGGTATAGGTAGGATCCCTCGCTGAGTCCGAGGGAAAAGCCAACCCTGGAGAGTAAGCAGATTAAGAAAGAAAGAAAGAAAGAAATTCAAGTACTGGGGAGAAATATTTCAAGTAAATGATTTAGAAAAATCTGCTGTAGAAAAAATATTATACAAGATGGAAAGAGCGTGTGGAGAAATGCTTTTTAAAAAAGTCTTAAAATAAGGTACTGCAATATAGTGTTGAAACCAGAATGTATTCAAGCAAGTGAATGTTTAGTTGTGAACTATACGCAGTTTAGATAAGCTGGAAGTACTAGAAAGAAGAACCATGAGAAAAATCTTAGGTCCAATGAAAACAACAGAACAATAGATATTAAGTAATACGGAAATATACGAGAACATAGAAAATATAACAGAAACAATAAGAAAAAGGAAATTGCTATTTTTTGGATATATCTATTGAATGGATGACAACAGATTGACAAGACAGACATTCAAGTATCTTTGGGAGTAAAAGTAAACAAGCTGAATATAAAAGGTCAAGTATGATTTAGAAAGAAATAAAAAGAAAGTTTTGGGACTGGGAGGATTCCAAGGAAGAATAAAAAGGAAACGCGGTTCAAAGTGGTCTGAGGAGAGAAGAATAAAGGACAGAGCATTAAGGAATATAGGGAAGAACGGGAGAGGAAATAACAAGGAAGGATAAATTGAAATTTGCATGCGGTCCCTAGCAGGCCACGTCGTTAAGAAGAAGAAGAAGGAATTAACATAATACTGTGATCGGTTATAGAGTTCGGAATTCCTTACCAGTCCGTGTCAAGGACAATGACTCAGTATCTTGCCGAGATGTGTTGAGAGCTACCGACTGGCGTGTGCTCTCTGCAGCTGAGTGTGAGAATGGCGATAGACTGTGTTTCTCTTGTATATGTACACCTACTTGATAGGTCTGTAATATGTGCATTTATTTTGTGTGTGTGTATTTAATATTGGTTAGTAGGCCTATAACATTTAATTCCTTTATAGATGTAAGTCATAGCGTGTGTGTGTGTGTGTGTTAGCGTAATGTAATTCTACTAAATAAAACTTAATATATCTGCAGAAAAATGCTGTAAGTGTGATTAAGTGCCCTAACTTCGCCACATGAAAGAAGACAAATAAATAATTCAAAATATATTCGCTCTAAATTACGCACAGGCAACGAGTAGGGAGAGCGTGTTCATTTATTGCAACCTTTACTAATGCGTAGCCAACGGCCGTAGCCGTGTTGAAACACCGGATCCCGTGAGATCTCCGAAGTTAAGCAACATTGGGCATGGTCAATATGTGGATAGGTTGCCACGCGCTGTTGGTGGGGGGTAAGGGAATAGGGGAGCGCAAAGGAACTGGCCAACCTACCGCACCCAAACTCCGCCTCAGGAACACCTCTGCGGAGGTTCGGACCTGCCTTCGGGCAGAAAACACCTTAGCTTACAAATGCATGCAGTTAGTTGATCACAACACTATATACTGCAAGATAACCGAACAAACAAAATTTTACAAAAACTATAATTCAAATACAATTTGCTTATTTCTCCCATAAAGTTCGGCTCCTTGACTGAATAATCTGCGTTGAGGTCTTCGGCTCAGAAGGTCCTTCGTTCGATTCTCGGCTGGGTCGGGGATTTAAATCGTGACTGATTAATTCCTATGACTTGGGGACTAGGTGTTTTTGTTGTTTGTCCTCTTGATGTTCGCACAAAACACCACACTACCAACCATCACAGTAAATACATTCCTCCACATAGGGTAGGCGTCAGGAAGGGCACACACCCATGAAACAAGCCTGAGTTGATAGTTCTGCAATATGTACATTTATTTTGTGTACTTTTTTTTTATTTTTATAAACGTGAGTGAGAGTCAGACCTGAGTGTGTTAGCATAATGTAATTATCCTAAATTACAAGGTAATATATCTGCAAAATGAGCCCGCGACCCCACCAGTGTGTGAAAAATACGGAAAAGAAAGAAGAAGAAAATCCTATCAATGCTTCTCGGACGTATTTTTAATAGTAATACACAAACTTTGCCTTTTGAGATACTGTATAACCTAGATTTGAAGTAACTTATAGATTCTAGGATATCCTTAACTAGCACGTGCCTGCGGCTTCGCCCGCGTTTACTAATTGAATCGTTGGATGTTTTAAACATTTAATTTAAAAGGAAAATAAAACATCCTTATTAACACGCTTTGTTTTACATACATTGCATGAAATACATCATTTTATTTTTAATAATATTGTTACGTTCAATGCTTAAGATAACGTGTTAGTGGATAGTAAAAATAATATTAAAACAATACAAATTATATTATATATTATATATTATATATTATATATTATATAAATATTATTTTATATAAAATAACTATTTTTTCCTTATAGGGCTTCCGAATAAACTATATTAAGTGGCCTTCCTTTGGAGCAAAGATTTATAGTGTGTTTGTCTTTGCAACTCATGAACAACCCACGTACAGTTGACCATGGGAGAAGCACCGTTTCCCACCATCGAGTTATACAACTTTAAGCGATTGCCCTTTCTGCACATAGCAGCAACTGAAAAAAATGACGTCTAAATTGAAACCGAATATCTGAAGGGATCATTTGAACCGACGATGGAGGCTTCAATAATATTCGGCATCAGTTTCTTGACTGAGAGTCGAGTGTTCTCTTGCAGGAAGGATCATTCATAGGTATACCTGAGAAGGATATTCAGCGACACAATCGTCCGCTCCAAGATGTTCGAGGGTACTCCAGGTGACTTCAAATTGTTCAAAAGCTCTGCCGTGTAGCTGACAGCCTTATCTGTATTAGGGCTATATGTCGTGTCGAAAGACTTGTAAATATGTAGAACACCGTAATTCTTGTAAAAGTTGCTTGTTGATGATGAAGGCAGCGTTATTTCTTCGAACAAGAATTGCTCTTTGATACAGCCATGCGTGATTGGTGAAATGCTGTGCTCACGTATATTAACAATTTCAGATCTTTTCGTGCCTTAAATTTGACTGGGCATCACACACATACAAAAAAACACGGACGGAATATGGCTCCTCGGGTCGGGGACCGAAAATGGCTTCCTACGCCATGGTTTTACCTATATTATTTACGTTGCCTAGCGACAGTGAATCTATGCATTTAATCCTGGTGACAGCATGTTTGATTGTCATATTCCAACACACATTTTCCGCCGGTTTTTCGTTCGTAACTCACCAATGAACGCAAAAATTAAAAATCCAGCTCCGAGGTGCATTTGGACCCCTTTCATGTATCTATGTTAAAAATTTCACATCTCTGCGTGCCGTATATCTGGCTGTGCATCGCGGACACACGCACAGGCAAGCACTTCCTCTCAGTATTATTATATATTAGCGGCATGCATCCGCCTTCCTTCGTCCTATATTACATAGCCTTGCTGTTTTCCTTAGCCTAACCTATCCCTTTCTTAAGTACATATGCATTTCTCCGATTTGTTTCTGTACCTTTAGTTCAATTCACATATTTATTAATATTGCACCATAACACGGCCCATTTCATTCGACATCTACTTTTTGTTCGACCCTTCAATACAACGTTAATTACTGTATTTATGACGTTACAGTATCTTAATGACATACATTAAAGTACTGCTATTCATTAACATACTGTTGTTATTCCATTCCCGATATCGATTAATATCGCACGCGGAACAATCCCGAACCTTTGAAAGCAGCAGTCACAGCAATCCAAAATGGCAAGCGTGAGTTTGAAAGTGACACTGATTTCGAATTAATAACACCGCTATAAATTGCAACAGAAGCGTTCAATGTTAGTACCTGTAGCAATTTATTGCCGCAAAAGTCAAGGAAGATGCATGACCAATGTTATGCGCAGTTCAAGAAGTGAAGGAAAATTGAGTTCCATTTCCTGTGTTTTAATGTGTCTTGCTTTGAGGTTAAAATCTCCAAACGACAGCCCTACTTCGTGTAGACCATCTGTTGAACTAGTCGGGAACATAAGAAATAAATTGACAATTCAATACAATACAATATATCAAGACCGATGTAATGTTATTTACTTGATATACTGTATTGAAAAGGTCTTGTCAACTTATTTCTTATAATTGCACTTCAATACGGAACAAAAATGAAATGTATAGCTTATAATAATCAGGAACACTCAATGGTCAATATTTGGTGGTTGTGCCTGCGAAAAGCGCTATATGATAATTTCGTGGGCAAAATACTGACCCGCAGCACACATATCATTAAGGGCGCGAATTCTTTGGAATTAATCGCACAATATTGAACCTTAGATGACAAGACCTTGCCGGCCCAAGTTCCATGTTGAAAAATTCCACACACGGTAGCGGTTTTCTCAGGCGCAACGATGATATATCATACATACTACCTACCGCAATGGTCGAAAACATTATCCTTCGAATTTCGAAGCCAGATACTAACCTGACCAGTGTAACTGCATATTTTTCTAATTATATTCCACTATGCTGGATTATTTAGTAAATCCTGGCCAGACCATTAATGGAGTTTCATGAATATCAACAGTTTTATTTTAGTGATGTACATCTTATTACAAGGTATTACTTGTAAAGACTGCTTGTTTGAAATTTTGTCAAAGTACTCGTAGATGGTATACGGTATTTTACTTAAGGATTATCATCTATATCTATATATATAAAATAACTTGTCCTGACTGACTGACTGACTGACTGACTGACTGACTGACTGACTGACTGATTCATCATCGCCGAGCCAAAACTACTGGACATAAAGAAATGAAATTTTGGGGATATATTCATATTAAGATGTAGGTGCTCGCTAAGAGAGGATTTTTGGATATTCCGTCGTTAAGGGGGTGAAAAAGGGGGTTGAAATTTTAAAATGAGTGTATCTATATCTCAAAACTTTAAAAGTTTACAGATGTAAAAATTGGTATTTAGAATCTTCTTTAAAAATAAGGAAACCCGTATTTTTTTTTTTGTTTTCAGAAAATCCCAATAGGAGGGGTGAAAAGGGTGAAAATGGGGGAAAATGGGTTGAATGCCTTTAATCAGGATACTGGTACTTATATCTCAGAAACTGAAGATATTACAGACCTGAAAATTTGTGTTTGGAATCTCCTTTAAAAATAAAGAAACACGTATTTTTTTGTTTCTGGAAAACCCAATTAAGGGGGGGGGGGTGAAAAGGGGGTAATATTTTAAAATGAGTGTATCTATATCTCAAATCTTTTAAAGGTTATAGATGTAAAAATTGGTACTTAGAATCTCCTTTAAAAATAAAGAAAGACGTATGTTTTGCTTTCGGAAAATCCTAATAGGAAGGGTGGAAAAGGTTGAAAAAGGGGTCGAATGCATTTCATGAGTCTACTTATATTTCAGAACGTGAAGATATTACAGACCTGAAAATTGGTGTTTGGGATCTCCTTTAAAAATAAAGAAACACGTATTTTGTTTGTTTGTTTGTGTAAAATCCAATTAATGGGGGGGGGGGGGAAATGGGGTGATTTTTAAAAATGAGTGTATCTATATCTCAAAACTTTTAAAGTTTACAGATGTAAGAATTGGTATTTAGAATCTCCTTTAAAAATAAAGAAACATCTATTCTTTTGTTTTCGGAAAATCCCAATAGGAAGGGTGTAAAAGGGTAAAAAATGGGTTGAATGCCTTTAATGAGGCTACTTATATTTCAGAACCTGAAGATATTACAGACCTGAAAATTGGTATTTTGGATCTACTTTAAAAGTAAAGAAACACGTATTTTTTCCTTATTTGTAAAATCCAAACATTGGGGGGTGAAAAGGGGTGGTGAAGTTTTAAAATGAGTGTGTCTACATCTTAAAACTTTAAAATTTACAGATGTAAAAATTGGTAGTTAGAATCTCGTCTAAAAATAAAGGAACACGTATTTTTTTGTTTCCTGTAAGTCCTAATAGGAAGGGTGTAAAAGGGTGAAAAATGGGTTGAATGCCTTTAATGAGGATACACATATCTCAGAAACGAAAGATATTACAGAACTGAAAATTTGTATATGGGATCTCCTTTAAAAATAAAGAAACACGTATTTTTTAGTTTTTGGAAAATCCAATTAATGGCGATTAAACAGGAGTGACAAATTGGGGTGAATTTTTTGAAAGACTATATCTACAGAATATCTTGGAAACGTAAAATGTTACAGACGTAAAAAGTGGGTGTTTGGAGTCTCCTGTAAATGTAAAGAAACATAGGTGATTTGTTTTTGGAAACTCCACTTAAGGGGAATTCAAAGGGGTGAAATTTTAAAATGAGTATTTTTACAGTATATCTAAAAAACTTAACATGTTACAGAAGTGAAAAATGGTATTTTTATCTCTATTAAACATAAAGAAACGTGCACTTTTAGTTTTCGCAAATACCACTTGGGTGGTGGTGGTGGTGGGGGGGGGGTAAAAGTGACTGAAAATGGTGTTGAATTCTTTTAATTAGGCTACTGATATCTCAAAAATGAAGATGTTACAGACGTGAAAATTGATATTTGCAATGTGCTTTAAAAGTAAAAAAAACACGTATTCTCGGAAAATCCAATGAAGGGGGGGGGGGGTGAAAGAATTGAAAAATTAATTGACTTAATTGTATGAGAATACATACATCTAATAAAAACTAAATTTGTTACAGACGTGGAAATTCGTATTTGGATCTCCTTTAAAAAAAAGAAAAACGCGTTTTGGTGGGGAAACCATCTTGGAGGGCGGGAGTGTAAAGGAGTTGAATTCCTTTCGTGAGGACACATAAATCAAAAACTGAAGAAGTTAGAGTCGTGATAATTGGTATTTAGAAAATCCTTTACTATTAAAGAAACAAGTATTTTTTGCGGGAAAATTCACTTGGGGGGGGGGGGAGTATTGTGAAATGAAGTGAAAAAAGTAAATTATTTTTATGGGGATACTTATATCTCAAAACTGAAGGTAATAGACATGAACATTGGTGTTTGGAATCTCCCTTAAACATAAAGAAACAAGCATTCTTTTAATTTCCTTTTTTGGGGGGGGGGGGTGGCGGTAAATAAACTTAACGGCGATGGGGTGTAGAAGGAGGTGAGACCAATTGATTTTACTGTTATTAATGTACTTATAAGGATCCTCCGTTGCTCAGGCGGCAGCGCACCGGCCTCTCACAGCTGGGTTCCGTGGATCAAATCCCGGTCACTCCAGGTGACATTCGTGCTGGACAAAACGGAGGCGGGACAGGTTTTTCTCCGGATACTCCGGTTTTCCCTGTCATCAGCCATTCCAGCAAGACATAATAGTAATAATAATAATAATAATAATCCGGATCGTCGTCAAATGTGCGGACCGCGATGGAAACGGCTCCTGGATGGGTAATGACTAAGAATGCAGTCCGGCCGCGGGTTCAGTGTCGCCAAGGCACCCAATATGACACCACGCCGGATCTCCTGAAGGATTTTATCCATATTCAAAATGATTATAGGAAAGGATGGCAAAGATTTACGGACCCAACTGACCGGGAGGAATACCTGAGCCTAGCCCGGGATGTACGAAATCGATTGCTGGAAAGGAAGATTGAAAAATGTGAGGAAACTTGCCGTAAAATAATAGAAAACCAGTCAGATCGGGAATTTTGGTGGATTCTCGCAGAAAACGAGTCAGATCGCGAATTTCGGCGGATTATATATATATATAAAACAATAAGCATTCAATTATAAACTTCAGTATAATACCGTAGCGAAGCACGGGTATCTTGCTAGTTAATATTATAAAGAGGAAACATTTGTATATTTGTTTGTAACGGTAGACTAAACAATCTACTGAACCGATTTTGAAAGTTACTTCACCTATAGAAAGCTACATTACCAGTGAGTAACATGGACCGTATTTTATTGTAAAAACAATTCTAGGGGAGGGGGAGTTACGAGGGGGGAGATATAAAATGAATAGGCTAATATAGGCGAAATGTCGAATTTGTCGTACAAGGTCGGAACAAAGCTCAATTTAAGTCCCTTGACGCAAAAAACAAAACTCGGTAAGCCCTACGGGCCCAAAAACCATGTTTTAAAGCCCTAAAACCAACCGTTATGGAAATACTGGCACCACACCACCCCTGCTCTAGGAATCGGATAAAGAAATGAACTGCCGTAACCATGGCAACGCCAGCTCCAGGATTCTACAGCAGCGAAATTATCTACAATATATCACAAAAACCTAACATGTTACAAACATGAAAATTAGTATTTAAAATCTCCTTTAAAATGAAAGAACACAAATTTCTGTTTTCAGAAAATCCACTTAAGGGATGGGGGAGGGGAGTTGAAAAGAAGTGAGGAAGGAGTTGAATTCTTTATATGAGGATATATATATAGTATCTCAGAAACTGAACATGATACAGACGTTAAAATTGGTATTTGGAATCTCCTTTAAAAATAAATGAACACACCTTTATTGGAAAATCCACTTAAGGGGGTGAAAAGAATTTAAAAATCGGGTGAATTTTTAAAATGAGTACCTATTTTCTTCTTCTACCACTTTTCCCGCACCTGTGGGGTTGCGGGTGCGAACTGTCTCGCATATGTGGATTTGACCCTGTTTTACGGCTGGATGCCCTTCCTGACGCCAACCCTATGTGTAGGGATGTAATTACCATTGCGTGTTCCTGTTGCGGTTGGTAATGTGGTGTGTTGAGTGAATATGAAGAGGAGAGTGTTGGGGCAAACACAAAGAACCTGTCGCCGAGCCAGAATAATTAATCACACCCGATTAAAATCCCCATCCCAGCACGGAATTGAACCCGAAACCCTGTGAACCGAAGGCATCAACGCTGATCACTCAGCCAAGGAGTGGGGGAAGTTTTTAAAATGAGTATATCTACAGTATATCTCATAAACTTCACATGTTACAGACGTGAAAATTGGTATTTGTAATCTCCTTCAAAAATAAAGAAACACGTACTTATTGTATAATCACAGCAATAGAACCAGCTTTTGGGTGGTTAGGCCGTGTGCATAATGCAGAGTTTCGTCCAGACGTGCCATTTGGACTCATCAGCTGGAATGGCACGCCCCTCCAGGACTCTGCATAGCAGAGGCAGACCAAACTGTGTGGCCCCGCCGAGTTAGCAAATCAAGTTTGCTAACCTGCTAAAGGAGAAAAGATTTCTCCGTTCAAAAAAAAAAAAATGCTCCCCCATTGGAGATACAACATCAAAAAAGGCTTTCACGGCCGCAGATCTTATAATCACAGCAATAGAACCAGCTTTTGGGTGGTTAGGCCGTGTGCATAATGCAGAGTTTCGTCCAGACGTGCCATTTGGACTCATCAGCTGGAATGGCACGCCCCTCCAGGACTCTGCATAGCAGAGGCAGACCAAACTGTGTGGCCCCGCCGAGTTAGCAAATCAAGTTTGCTAACCTGCTAAAGGAGAAACTCGGCGGGGCCACACAGTTTGGTCTGCCTCTGCTATGCAGAGTCCTGGAGGGGCGTGCCATTCCAGCTGATGAGTCCAAATGGCACGTCTGGACGAAACTCTGCATTATGCACACGGCCTAACCACCCAAAAGCTGGTTCTATTGCTGTGATTATAAGATCTGCGGCCGTGAAAGCCTTTTTTGATGTTGTATCTCCAATGGGGGAGCATTTTTTTTTGAACGGAGAAATCTTTTCTCCTTTAGCAGGTTAGCAAACTTGATTTGCTAACTCGGCGGGGCCACACAGTTTGGTCCCATACTCTCAACACACTTCGTCGCGCCCAACTTTTTGCGGCTGGGTGGCTCTTTCCTCATCGTAGCCTCAGCCGGGCCAATCAATAATAATTAGGCAGACGCCTCGTTGGCAGTCGCCTCCCTCCTCAACATGTATGCCTATCTTGTTAAGGGCGTGGACACATCTATTCCAGACTCCTACATTTACGAGAGAATTGCTGGTGGCCCCAATGACCCTCCCGCCTCGTCGCTCTCCGAAGTTATCCGGCTTCAAGACCGTCTTTCGGGTCAACCTTCACCGGATGTTCTGCTTCTATACCGAGACTCGTATGAAGGATACTGCCTGACAACCAATCGTCTCTTTCTCAAGAATCGTCACCACGAAGTGGTCACCGCTCCCGAGCATCTCTTGCGAGATCTGAGTCATCTTCCAGACCCTCCTGTCACTATTCTATCCCGTTACCCGCATAAACCAGCGCAAACCTCTGCTCCCACTACCACAACTACTACTATTACTACTACCACTACTACCCCGTCCACCACCACTGCTTCCCCTTCCATCGTTCTTACTACCTCCAGTCATCATTCTCCCATCATGTCTGCCCCATTCACATCCCTCCCTCGTTCTAATTTGCCTCCAGATCCTTCCATTGCGGTTACAGTCGCCGACCATTCAACTGGTGCTCCCACTTCGCACCCCTTCCCTCTTTCGACTAGTACTGTCTGCGACACTGACCCACTCTTTCCCGCCTTGGATCCGTCTTTCAGCCGTTCTCCGGATACCGTCAACACGGCTCCAACACACCTCACTGGCAACGCAGATGTTTCCCGACCAGCGCGCCAACTGTCTCCCCCTCCAAGCTGTGTCATCCGGGGGATTGATCCTGCTATCACCGAACGGGACCTACTTCACGAACTGCAACGGACAGGCATCCCAGCTCGCCGGGCGATTCGGATTTTTAACGATGAAGGCCCGACCTTCATGATGCGTCTACAACTGTCATCTGCTGCTGACGTCGATCATCTCATTGCGACTGGAATCCGTTTTCGCCGTCGAGCGTATAGAGTGGAACCTTCCCGCTCCTCATCTCGTGCCGGCCCCCTGTTCTCTCCCACCCCTCCTCTTCGTTCTCCTCCCATCACGCCACCCTCCCCACCGTCGCCCACAGTCAACCTCCCTGTTACACAACCACCTTTTGTCCTACCCCCTCACCAGATTTTGGACCTTCTCCGTCTCTATGCCACTTCCGTCACGAATATGACCACTATCCTCTACTACCTCCTCTTACAATACTATCCCATTCCGTACTCACACTTCCTTCCGCAACCCCCTCTCCCACCCACTAATTTGATGTAAATATATGTAACACTTTTCTTGTATACTGTACTCTGCTTTCTCATGTATTTTGTTCTTTTCTGCTATTGCGCGCCCGAGATATACCAACTCCTCCCTCAATAAACATGTACCCAGTTGGGGTCCGCCCCGGTGTGTGTGGTGTGGGTCTGCCCTGTGGGCCCCTTTGCGGATCACGGCCCCCTGCGCCACAGCTATAACCTGCTCTTTTACGTATGTACGATACATACTCTCTTAACTATGTCTTTCAGTACTATTTCCTTCCTTCTCATGGCCGAAGAGCTGCTTTGTTCAGCTGATGGCCCGCCTCCCCTTTGGGAGGAATGAAATGACCTCATGGACGACGGACGACGACAGTTTGGTCTGCCTCTGCTATGCAGAGTCCTGGAGGGGCGTGCCATTCCAGCTGATGAGTCCAAATGGCACGTCTGGACGAAACTCTGCATTATGCACACGGCCTAACCACCCAAAAGCTGGTTCTATTGCTGTGATTATAAGATCTGCGGCCGTGAAAGCCTTTTTTGATGTTGTATCTCCAATGGGGGAGCATTTTTTTTTGAACGGAGAAATCTTTTCTCCTTTAGCAGGTTAGCAAACTTGATTTGCTAACTCGGCGGGGCCACACAGTTTGGTCTGCCTCTGCTATGCAGAGTCCTGGAGGGGCGTGCCATTCCAGCTGATGAGTCCAAATGGCACGTCTGGACGAAACTCTGCATTATGCACACGGCCTCACCACCCAAAAGCTGGTTCTATTGCTGTGATCATAAGATCTGCGGCCGTGAAAGCCTTTTTTGATGTTGTATCTCCAATGGGGGAGCATTTTTTTTTTTTTTTTTTGAACGGAGAAATCTTTTCTCCTTTAGCAGGTTAGCAAACTTGATTTGCTAACTCGGCGGGGCCACACAGTTTGGTCTGCCTCTGCTATGCAGAGTCCTGGAGGGGCGTGCCATTCCAGCTGATGAGTCCAAATGGCACGTCTGGACGAAACTCTGCATTATGCACACGGCCTAACCACCCAAAAGCTGGTTCTATTGCTGTGATTATAAGATCTGCGGCCGTGAAAGCCTTTTTTGATGTTGTATCTCCAATGGGGGAGCATTTTTTTTTTTTTGAACGGAGAAATCTTTTCTCCTTTAGCAGGTTAGCAAACTTGATTTGCTAACTCGGCGGGGCCACACAGTTTGGTCTGCCTCTGCTATGCAGAGTCCTGGAGGGGCGTGCCATTCCAGCTGATGAGTCCAAATGGCACGTCTGGACGAAACTCTGCATTATGCACACGGCCTAACCACCCAAAAGCTGGTTCTATTGCTGTGATTATAAGATCTGCGGCCGTGAAAGCCTTTTTTGATGTTGTATCTCCAATGGGGGAGCATTTTTTTTTTTTTGAACGGAGAAATCTTTTCTCCTTTAGCAGGTTAGCAAACTTGATTTGCTAACTCGGCGGGGCCACACAGTTTGGTCTGCCTCTGCTATGCAGAGTCCTGGAGGGGCGTGCCATTCCAGCTGATGAGTCCAAATGGCACGTCTGGACGAAACTCTGCATTATGCACACGGCCTAACCACCCAAAAGCTGGTTCTATTGCTGTGATTATAAGATCTGCGGCCGTGAAAGCCTTTTTTGATGTTGTATCTCCAATGGGGGAGCATTTTTTTTTGAACGGAGAAATCTTTTCTCCTTTAGCAGGTTAGCAAACTTGATTTGCTAACTCGGCGGGGCCACACAGTTTGGTCTGCCTCTGCTATGCAGAGTCCTGGAGGGGCGTGCCATTCCAGCTGATGAGTCCAAATGGCACGTCTGGACGAAACTCTGCATTATGCACACGGCCTAACCACCCAAAAGCTGGTTCTATTGCTGTGATTATAAGATCTGCGGCCGTGAAAGCCTTTTTTGATGTTGTATCTCCAATGGGGGAGCATTTTTTTTTGAACGGAGAAATCTTTTCTCCTTTAGCAGGTTAGCAAACTTGATTTGCTAACTCGGCGGGGCCACACAGTTTGGTCTGCCTCTGCTATGCAGAGTCCTGGAGGGGCGTGCCATTCCAGCTGATGAGTCCAAATGGCACGTCTGGACGAAACTCTGCATTATGCACACGGCCTAACCACCCAAAAGCTGGTTCTATTGCTGTGATTATAAGATCTGCGGCCGTGAAAGCCTTTTTTGATGTTGTATCTCCAATGGGGGAGCATTTTTTTTGAACGGAGAAATCTTTTCTCCTTTAGCAGGTTAGCAAACTTGATTTGCTAACTCGGCGGGGCCACACAGTTTGGTCTGCCTCTGCTATGCAGAGTCCTGGAGGGGCGTGCCATTCCAGCTGATGAGTCCAAATGGCACGTCTGGACGAAACTCTGCATTATGCACACGGCCTAACCACCCAAAAGCTGGTTCTATTGCTGTGATTATAAGATCTGCGGCCGTGAAAGCCTTTTTTGATGTTGTATCTCCAATGGGGGAGCATTTTTTTTTTTTTTTTTTTTTTGAACGGAGAAATCTTTTCTCCTTTAGCAGGTTAGCAAACTTGATTTGCTAACTCGGCGGGGCCACACAGTTTGGTCTGCCTCTGCTATGCAGAGTCCTGGAGGGGCGTGCCATTCCAGCTGATGAGTCCAAATGGCACGTCTGGACGAAACTCTGCATTATGCACACGGCCTAACCACCCAAAAGCTGGTTCTATTGCTGTGATTATAAGATCTGCGGCCGTGAAAGCCTTTTTTGATGTTGTATCTCCAATGGGGGAGCATTTTTTTTTTTGAACGGAGAAATCTTTTCTCCTTTAGCAGGTTAGCAAACTTGATTTGCTAACTCGGCGGGGCCACACAGTTTGGTCTGCCTCTGCTATGCAGAGTCCTGGAGGGGCGTGCCATTCCAGCTGATGAGTCCAAATGGCACGTCTGGACGAAACTCTGCATTATGCACACGGCCTAACCACCCAAAAGCTGGTTCTATTGCTGTGATTATAAGATCTGCGGCCGTGAAAGCCTTTTTTGATGTTGTATCTCCAATGGGGGAGCATTTTTTTTTGAACGGAGAAATCTTTTCTCCTTTAGCAGGTTAGCAAACTTGATTTGCTAACTCGGCGGGGCCACACAGTTTGGTCTGCCTCTGCTATGCAGAGTCCTGGAGGGGCGTGCCATTCCAGCTGATGAGTCCAAATGGCACGTCTGGACGAAACTCTGCATTATGCACACGGCCTAACCACCCAAAAGCTGGTTCTATTGCTGTGATTATAAGATCTGCGGCCGTGAAAGCCTTTTTTGATGTTGTATCTCCAATGGGGGAGCATTTTTTTTTTGAACGGAGAAATCTTTTCTCCTTTAGCAGGTTAGCAAACTTGATTTGCTAACTCGGCGGGGCCACACAGTTTGGTCTGCCTCTGCTATGCAGAGTCCTGGAGGGGCGTGCCATTCCAGCTGATGAGTCCAAATGGCACGTCTGGACGAAACTCTGCATTATGCACACGGCCTAACCACCCAAAAGCTGGTTCTATTGCTGTGATTATAAGATCTGCGGCCGTGAAAGCCTTTTTTGATGTTGTATCTCCAATGGGGGAGCATTTTTTTTTTTTTTTTTTGAACGGAGAAATCTTTTCTCCTTTAGCAGGTTAGCAAACTTGATTTGCTAACTCGGCGGGGCCACACAGTTTGGTCTGCCTCTGCTATGCAGAGTCCTGGAGGGGCGTGCCATTCCAGCTGATGAGTCCAAATGGCACGTCTGGACGAAACTCTGCATTATGCACACGGCCTAACCACCCAAAAGCTGGTTCTATTGCTGTGATTATAAGATCTGCGGCCGTGAAAGCCTTTTTTGATGTTGTATCTCCAATGGGGGAGCATTTTTTTTTGAACGGAGAAATCTTTTCTCCTTTAGCAGGTTAGCAAACTTGATTTGCTAACTCGGCGGGGCCACACAGTTTGGTCTGCCTCTGCTATGCAGAGTCCTGGAGGGGCGTGCCATTCCAGCTGATGAGTCCAAATGGCACGTCTGGACGAAACTCTGCATTATGCACACGGCCTAACCACCCAAAAGCTGGTTCTATTGCTGTGATTATAAGATCTGCGGCCGTGAAAGCCTTTTTTGATGTTGTATCTCCAATGGGGGAGCATTTTTTTTTTTTTTTTTTGAACGGAGAAATCTTTTCTCCTTTAGCAGGTTAGCAAACTTGATTTGCTAACTCGGCGGGGCCACACAGTTTGGTCTGCCTCTGCTATGCAGAGTCCTGGAGGGGCGTGCCATTCCAGCTGATGAGTCCAAATGGCACGTCTGGACGAAACTCTGCATTATGCACACGGCCTAACCACCCAAAAGCTGGTTCTATTGCTGTGATTATAAGATCTGCGGCCGTGAAAGCCTTTTTTGATGTTGTATCTCCAATGGGGGAGCATTTTTTTTTTTGAACGGAGAAATCTTTTCTCCTTTAGCAGGTTAGCAAACTTGATTTGCTAACTCGGCGGGGCCACACAGTTTGGTCTGCCTCTGCTATGCAGAGTCCTGGAGGGGCGTGCCATTCCAGCTGATGAGTCCAAATGGCACGTCTGGACGAAACTCTGCATTATGCACACGGCCTAACCACCCAAAAGCTGGTTCTATTGCTGTGATTATAAGATCTGCGGCCGTGAAAGCCTTTTTTGATGTTGTATCTCCAATGGGGGAGCATTTTTTTTTGAACGGAGAAATCTTTTCTCCTTTAGCAGGTTAGCAAACTTGATTTGCTAACTCGGCGGGGCCACACAGTTTGGTCTGCCTCTGCTATGCAGAGTCCTGGAGGGGCGTGCCATTCCAGCTGATGAGTCCAAATGGCACGTCTGGACGAAACTCTGCATTATGCACACGGCCTAACCACCCAAAAGCTGGTTCTATTGCTGTGATTATAAGATCTGCGGCCGTGAAAGCCTTTTTTGATGTTGTATCTCCAATGGGGGAGCATTTTTTTTTTGAACGGAGAAATCTTTTCTCCTTTAGCAGGTTAGCAAACTTGATTTGCTAACTCGGCGGGGCCACACAGTTTGGTCTGCCTCTGCTATGCAGAGTCCTGGAGGGGCGTGCCATTCCAGCTGATGAGTCCAAATGGCACGTCTGGACGAAACTCTGCATTATGCACACGGCCTAACCACCCAAAAGCTGGTTCTATTGCTGTGATTATAAGATCTGCGGCCGTGAAAGCCTTTTTTGATGTTGTATCTCCAATGGGGGAGCATTTTTTTTTTTTTTTTTTTTTTGAACGGAGAAATCTTTTCTCCTTTAGCAGGTTAGCAAACTTGATTTGCTAACTCGGCGGGGCCACACAGTTTGGTCTGCCTCTGCTATGCAGAGTCCTGGAGGGGCGTGCCATTCCAGCTGATGAGTCCAAATGGCACGTCTGGACGAAACTCTGCATTATGCACACGGCCTAACCACCCAAAAGCTGGTTCTATTGCTGTGATTATAAGATCTGCGGCCGTGAAAGCCTTTTTTGATGTTGTATCTCCAATGGGGGAGCATTTTTTTTTTTTTTTTTTGAACGGAGAAATCTTTTCTCCTTTAGCAGGTTAGCAAACTTGATTTGCTAACTCGGCGGGGCCACACAGTTTGGTCTGCCTCTGCTATGCAGAGTCCTGGAGGGGCGTGCCATTCCAGCTGATGAGTCCAAATGGCACGTCTGGACGAAACTCTGCATTATGCACACGGCCTAACCACCCAAAAGCTGGTTCTATTGCTGTGATTATAAGATCTGCGGCCGTGAAAGCCTTTTTTGATGTTGTATCTCCAATGGGGGAGCATTTTTTTTTTTGAACGGAGAAATCTTTTCTCCTTTAGCAGGTTAGCAAACTTGATTTGCTAACTCGGCGGGGCCACACAGTTTGGTCTGCCTCTGCTATGCAGAGTCCTGGAGGGGCGTGCCATTCCAGCTGATGAGTCCAAATGGCACGTCTGGACGAAACTCTGCATTATGCACACGGCCTAACCACCCAAAAGCTGGTTCTATTGCTGTGATTATAAGATCTGCGGCCGTGAAAGCCTTTTTTGATGTTGTATCTCCAATGGGGGAGCATTTTTTTTTGAACGGAGAAATCTTTTCTCCTTTAGCAGGTTAGCAAACTTGATTTGCTAACTCGGCGGGGCCACACAGTTTGGTCTGCCTCTGCTATGCAGAGTCCTGGAGGGGCGTGCCATTCCAGCTGATGAGTCCAAATGGCACGTCTGGACGAAACTCTGCATTATGCACACGGCCTAACCACCCAAAAGCTGGTTCTATTGCTGTGATTATAAGATCTGCGGCCGTGAAAGCCTTTTTTGATGTTGTATCTCCAATGGGGGAGCATTTTTTTTTTGAACGGAGAAATCTTTTCTCCTTTAGCAGGTTAGCAAACTTGATTTGCTAACTCGGCGGGGCCACACAGTTTGGTCTGCCTCTGCTATGCAGAGTCCTGGAGGGGCGTGCCATTCCAGCTGATGAGTCCAAATGGCACGTCTGGACGAAACTCTGCATTATGCACACGGCCTAACCACCCAAAAGCTGGTTCTATTGCTGTGATTATAAGATCTGCGGCCGTGAAAGCCTTTTTTGATGTTGTATCTCCAATGGGGGAGCATTTTTTTTTTTTTTTTTTTTGAACGGAGAAATCTTTTCTCCTTTAGCAGGTTAGCAAACTTGATTTGCTAACTCGGCGGGGCCACACAGTTTGGTCTGCCTCTGCTATGCAGAGTCCTGGAGGGGCGTGCCATTCCAGCTGATGAGTCCAAATGGCACGTCTGGACGAAACTCTGCATTATGCACACGGCCTAACCACCCAAAAGCTGGTTCTATTGCTGTGATTATAAGATCTGCGGCCGTGAAAGCCTTTTTTGATGTTGTATCTCCAATGGGGGAGCATTTTTTTTTTTTTTGAACGGAGAAATCTTTTCTCCTTTAGCAGGTTAGCAAACTTGATTTGCTAACTCGGCGGGGCCACACAGTTTGGTCTGCCTCTGCTATGCAGAGTCCTGGAGGGGCGTGCCATTCCAGCTGATGAGTCCAAATGGCACGTCTGGACGAAACTCTGCATTATGCACACGGCCTAACCACCCAAAAGCTGGTTCTATTGCTGTGATTATAAGATCTGCGGCCGTGAAAGCCTTTTTTGATGTTGTATCTCCAATGGGGGAGCATTTTTTTTTTTTTTTTTTTGAACGGAGAAATCTTTTCTCCTTTAGCAGGTTAGCAAACTTGATTTGCTAACTCGGCGGGGCCACACAGTTTGGTCTGCCTCTGCTATGCAGAGTCCTGGAGGGGCGTGCCATTCCAGCTGATGAGTCCAAATGGCACGTCTGGACGAAACTCTGCATTATGCACACGGCCTAACCACCCAAAAGCTGGTTCTATTGCTGTGATTATAAGATCTGCGGCCGTGAAAGCCTTTTTTGATGTTGTATCTCCAATGGGGGAGCATTTTTTTTTTTGAACGGAGAAATCTTTTCTCCTTTAGCAGGTTAGCAAACTTGATTTGCTAACTCGGCGGGGCCACACAGTTTGGTCTGCCTCTGCTATGCAGAGTCCTGGAGGGGCGTGCCATTCCAGCTGATGAGTCCAAATGGCACGTCTGGACGAAACTCTGCATTATGCACACGGCCTAACCACCCAAAAGCTGGTTCTATTGCTGTGATTATAAGATCTGCGGCCGTGAAAGCCTTTTTTGATGTTGTATCTCCAATGGGGGAGCATTTTTTTTTGAACGGAGAAATCTTTTCTCCTTTAGCAGGTTAGCAAACTTGATTTGCTAACTCGGCGGGGCCACACAGTTTGGTCTGCCTCTGCTATGCAGAGTCCTGGAGGGGCGTGCCATTCCAGCTGATGAGTCCAAATGGCACGTCTGGACGAAACTCTGCATTATGCACACGGCCTAACCACCCAAAAGCTGGTTCTATTGCTGTGATTATAAGATCTGCGGCCGTGAAAGCCTTTTTTGATGTTGTATCTCCAATGGGGGAGCATTTTTTTTTTGAACGGAGAAATCTTTTCTCCTTTAGCAGGTTAGCAAACTTGATTTGCTAACTCGGCGGGGCCACACAGTTTGGTCTGCCTCTGCTATGCAGAGTCCTGGAGGGGCGTGCCATTCCAGCTGATGAGTCCAAATGGCACGTCTGGACGAAACTCTGCATTATGCACACGGCCTAACCACCCAAAAGCTGGTTCTATTGCTGTGATTATAAGATCTGCGGCCGTGAAAGCCTTTTTTGATGTTGTATCTCCAATGGGGGAGCATTTTTTTTTTTTTTTTTTGAACGGAGAAATCTTTTCTCCTTTAGCAGGTTAGCAAACTTGATTTGCTAACTCGGCGGGGCCACACAGTTTGGTCTGCCTCTGCTATGCAGAGTCCTGGAGGGGCGTGCCATTCCAGCTGATGAGTCCAAATGGCACGTCTGGACGAAACTCTGCATTATGCACACGGCCTAACCACCCAAAAGCTGGTTCTATTGCTGTGATTATAAGATCTGCGGCCGTGAAAGCCTTTTTTGATGTTGTATCTCCAATGGGGGAGCATTTTTTTTTGAACGGAGAAATCTTTTCTCCTTTAGCAGGTTAGCAAACTTGATTTGCTAACTCGGCGGGGCCACACAGTTTGGTCTGCCTCTGCTATGCAGAGTCCTGGAGGGGCGTGCCATTCCAGCTGATGAGTCCAAATGGCACGTCTGGACGAAACTCTGCATTATGCACACGACCTAACCACCCAAAAGCTGGTTCTATTGCTGTGATTATAAGATCTGCGGCCGTGAAAGCCTTTTTTGATGTTGTATCTCCAATGGGGGAGCATTTTTTTTTTTTTTTTTTGAACGGAGAAATCTTTTCTCCTTTAGCAGGTTAGCAAACTTGATTTGCTAACTCGGCGGGGCCACACAGTTTGGTCTGCCTCTGCTATGCAGAGTCCTGGAGGGGCGTGCCATTCCAGCTGATGAGTCCAAATGGCACGTCTGGACGAAACTCTGCATTATGCACACGGCCTAACCACCCAAAAGCTGGTTCTATTGCTGTGATTATAAGATCTGCGGCCGTGAAAGCCTTTTTTGATGTTGTATCTCCAATGGGGGAGCATTTTTTTTTTTGAACGGAGAAATCTTTTCTCCTTTAGCAGGTTAGCAAACTTGATTTGCTAACTCGGCGGGGCCACACAGTTTGGTCTGCCTCTGCTATGCAGAGTCCTGGAGGGGCGTGCCATTCCAGCTGATGAGTCCAAATGGCACGTCTGGACGAAACTCTGCATTATGCACACGGCCTAACCACCCAAAAGCTGGTTCTATTGCTGTGATTATAAGATCTGCGGCCGTGAAAGCCTTTTTTGATGTTGTATCTCCAATGGGGGAGCATTTTTTTTGAACGGAGAAATCTTTTCTCCTTTAGCAGGTTAGCAAACTTGATTTGCTAACTCGGCGGGGCCACACAGTTTGGTCTGCCTCTGCTATGCAGAGTCCTGGAGGGGCGTGCCATTCCAGCTGATGAGTCCAAATGGCACGTCTGGACGAAACTCTGCATTATGCACACGGCCTAACCACCCAAAAGCTGGTTCTATTGCTGTGATTATAAGATCTGCGGCCGTGAAAGCCTTTTTTGATGTTGTATCTCCAATGGGGGAGCATTTTTTTTTTGAACGGAGAAATCTTTTCTCCTTTAGCAGGTTAGCAAACTTGATTTGCTAACTCGGCGGGGCCACACAGTTTGGTCTGCCTCTGCTATGCAGAGTCCTGGAGGGGCGTGCCATTCCAGCTGATGAGTCCAAATGGCACGTCTGGACGAAACTCTGCATTATGCACACGGCCTAACCACCCAAAAGCTGGTTCTATTGCTGTGATTATAAGATCTGCGGCCGTGAAAGCCTTTTTTGATGTTGTATCTCCAATGGGGGAGCATTTTTTTTTTTTTTTTTTTTTGAACGGAGAAATCTTTTCTCCTTTAGCAGGTTAGCAAACTTGATTTGCTAACTCGGCGGGGCCACACAGTTTGGTCTGCCTCTGCTATGCAGAGTCCTGGAGGGGCGTGCCATTCCAGCTGATGAGTCCAAATGGCACGTCTGGACGAAACTCTGCATTATGCACACGGCCTAACCACCCAAAAGCTGGTTCTATTGCTGTGATTATAAGATCTGCGGCCGTGAAAGCCTTTTTTGATGTTGTATCTCCAATGGGGGAGCATTTTTTTTTTTTTTTTTTTGAACGGAGAAATCTTTTCTCCTTTAGCAGGTTAGCAAACTTGATTTGCTAACTCGGCGGGGCCACACAGTTTGGTCTGCCTCTGCTATGCAGAGTCCTGGAGGGGCGTGCCATTCCAGCTGATGAGTCCAAATGGCACGTCTGGACGAAACTCTGCATTATGCACACGGCCTAACCACCCAAAAGCTGGTTCTATTGCTGTGATTATAAGATCTGCGGCCGTGAAAGCCTTTTTTGATGTTGTATCTCCAATGGGGGAGCATTTTTTTTTTGAACGGAGAAATCTTTTCTCCTTTAGCAGGTTAGCAAACTTGATTTGCTAACTCGGCGGGGCCACACAGTTTGGTCTGCCTCTGCTATGCAGAGTCCTGGAGGGGCGTGCCATTCCAGCTGATGAGTCCAAATGGCACGTCTGGACGAAACTCTGCATTATGCACACGGCCTAACCACCCAAAAGCTGGTTCTATTGCTGTGATTATAAGATCTGCGGCCGTGAAAGCCTTTTTTGATGTTGTATCTCCAATGGGGGAGCATTTTTTTTGAACGGAGAAATCTTTTCTCCTTTAGCAGGTTAGCAAACTTGATTTGCTAACTCGGCGGGGCCACACAGTTTGGTCTGCCTCTGCTATGCAGAGTCCTGGAGGGGCGTGCCATTCCAGCTGATGAGTCCAAATGGCACGTCTGGACGAAACTCTGCATTATGCACACGGCCTAACCACCCAAAAGCTGGTTCTATTGCTGTGATTATAAGATCTGCGGCCGTGAAAGCCTTTTTTGATGTTGTATCTCCAATGGGGGAGCATTTTTTTTTTGAACGGAGAAATCTTTTCTCCTTTAGCAGGTTAGCAAACTTGATTTGCTAACTCGGCGGGGCCACACAGTTTGGTCTGCCTCTGCTATGCAGAGTCCTGGAGGGGCGTGCCATTCCAGCTGATGAGTCCAAATGGCACGTCTGGACGAAACTCTGCATTATGCACACGGCCTAACCACCCAAAAGCTGGTTCTATTGCTGTGATTATAAGATCTGCGGCCGTGAAAGCCTTTTTTGATGTTGTATCTCCAATGGGGGAGCATTTTTTTTTTTTTTTTTTTTTTTGAACGGAGAAATCTTTTCTCCTTTAGCAGGTTAGCAAACTTGATTTGCTAACTCGGCGGGGCCACACAGTTTGGTCTGCCTCTGCTATGCAGAGTCCTGGAGGGGCGTGCCATTCCAGCTGATGAGTCCAAATGGCACGTCTGGACGAAACTCTGCATTATGCACACGGCCTAACCACCCAAAAGCTGGTTCTATTGCTGTGATTATAAGATCTGCGGCCGTGAAAGCCTTTTTTGATGTTGTATCTCCAATGGGGGAGCATTTTTTTTTTTTTTGAACGGAGAAATCTTTTCTCCTTTAGCAGGTTAGCAAACTTGATTTGCTAACTCGGCGGGGCCACACAGTTTGGTCTGCCTCTGCTATGCAGAGTCCTGGAGGGGCGTGCCATTCCAGCTGATGAGTCCAAATGGCACGTCTGGACGAAACTCTGCATTATGCACACGGCCTAACCACCCAAAAGCTGGTTCTATTGCTGTGATTATAAGATCTGCGGCCGTGAAAGCCTTTTTTGATGTTGTATCTCCAATGGGGGAGCATTTTTTTTTTTTTGAACGGAGAAATCTTTTCTCCTTTAGCAGGTTAGCAAACTTGATTTGCTAACTCGGCGGGGCCACACAGTTTGGTCTGCCTCTGCTATGCAGAGTCCTGGAGGGGCGTGCCATTCCAGCTGATGAGTCCAAATGGCACGTCTGGACGAAACTCTGCATTATGCACACGGCCTAACCACCCAAAAGCTGGTTCTATTGCTGTGATTATAAGATCTGCGGCCGTGAAAGCCTTTTTTGATGTTGTATCTCCAATGGGGGAGCATTTTTTTTTGAACGGAGAAATCTTTTCTCCTTTAGCAGGTTAGCAAACTTGATTTGCTAACTCGGCGGGGCCACACAGTTTGGTCTGCCTCTGCTATGCAGAGTCCTGGAGGGGCGTGCCATTCCAGCTGATGAGTCCAAATGGCACGTCTGGACGAAACTCTGCATTATGCACACGGCCTAACCACCCAAAAGCTGGTTCTATTGCTGTGATTATAAGATCTGCGGCCGTGAAAGCCTTTTTTGATGTTGTATCTCCAATGGGGGAGCATTTTTTTTTTTTTTTTTTTTTGAACGGAGAAATCTTTTCTCCTTTAGCAGGTTAGCAAACTTGATTTGCTAACTCGGCGGGGCCACACAGTTTGGTCTGCCTCTGCTATGCAGAGTCCTGGAGGGGCGTGCCATTCCAGCTGATGAGTCCAAATGGCACGTCTGGACGAAACTCTGCATTATGCACACGGCCTAACCACCCAAAAGCTGGTTCTATTGCTGTGATTATAAGATCTGCGGCCGTGAAAGCCTTTTTTGATGACGTACTTATTGTTTTTGAAAAATCAACTTAAGCTGGAGATCGAAAATAAGTGAAGAAGAAGTTGAATTCTCTTTATGAGGATACTTATATCTCAAAAATTAAGATGTTACAAATGTGAAAATTGGTATTTGGGATCTTCTTTAGAAATAAAGAATACCTTTTTCTTTCGACTTAAAATAGGACTGTTTCTCACATGTAGAGTTCCATTTCGCATGTTCCAGACTTAGCTTTGCCAGTAGCCTGGTCATCTTAACCCCAAAAGGCAATAACACAAACTTGGTTTTGGGGTAATCATTTACACGCAGTTACCTACACATGGCAGATGCCGCCCACCCTACAAGGGCTGCACTCGGCTAGAAATAGCCACACGAAATTATTAACTCAAAACTAGACATTAATTATGGTCGAACAGAAACAGTCGTATGCGTCCTGCTTATAAGGGTAATTAAGATGCCGGTATGAAAATTACGAAGTCGTAATCATACTCGCGTCTTAATATACGCCATTACAGGTTCGCTGCATTAATATACCGGAACCGTTAGTGTCTTCAGAGACTAACGCTACGTCACTGTCACATACCCCTGTGGGTGGGGAAGGTAAAATAACACCGACGGTAGCCCCTGCCTGAGATTTAACCTGCTTACTCCAGGTGTGAGAACTACAGTGCCATCTGTCTCTCCCAGATATGCCAACTTTCAAGAAAGGCAATTCGTAATGCAGCCGCTAAAGCACGGAGGGGGAGGGGGGAAGGCCGGTCGTAGATTTTTTTTCTTTTTTAGAGATCTTATAACAGTTTGGAGTTCATATTAGCGCGGGATTCAGTCTTGTTCTTCCTCATCATGCGCATCTGAAAAATTGCGGCTACACACACTACAAAACACGTGTGAATTAGATTTTGAAGAACACAGTAAACAGGGCCAATCTTTCGAGTATTCCTCCCTAAATTTTTGAACTATTTTTGGTTTATTACTAGCGTCACTAGTCACGGTAACGTAATCACACGTATTTTCCTGCACAAGAAATCGCTTCATTATTTCAAACCTTTCGCATTTCGTAATACACGATTACCATATATCCCAGAAGAGCAATATATGTAAATTTGGCAACTTAAATAGCAATAAATACTTCAACAGTCACGCACACAGTATTCACAATTAAACGGAGTTTGTCACCATTTGCCGCCAAAACAAAGACAAAAGAACTCGCATACTTACATGGAAGTCTGATCATGTGAGGAACAAAACCAACCACTCCGCAAGATATACCAGTTCACAGGTGCCTATATTTCCGGTACTGGAAGCACACACTGCGTTCGGTGCGTGAAAACTCGAAATATTCTTAATCGAGGGACAGTAAAGGGGTATAAATGATTACTGAGAAATCCGGAAATAATATTCTGAGAATTCAAGCTGTAATGGCATTCCTTGTGTATCTTTTTCAACACTTCATACACTTAGATTTAAAAATCAACAAAAAATCGTAATTTGTGGTGCGTGATTCGTAAAGGCGTAATTACGATGGGTAATTCGTAATTATTACGACTGAATCGTAATAGCTGGCATCTCTGGTCTCTCCAAAAGTGGTAGTTTCGTTCGTAAATCCCCGACGTTGTGATCGGGAATATAACCCGTGATTTTCCGGGTAAATCGAGATGACCTTCTGACATATAACACCCCGGAGTGGCGGCCCACTATAGGAAATACACGCTATTAACGTTTTAAAGTATTTAATATTATGTTTACTGAAGAGATTTCTACTTTGACAACGAACTTGCTGTCAGCACCAGATTCTATTCAGATAACATACTTCAGATCCTCCGCAAGTTGGGTAACACAGAAGGCAGTTTCCTACAAGATATTCCTACAAGAATATCCTAACCAAGCCCTAGTCAGTACACAGCTAATAGTGTGAATGGATCGATCAAGGTGAGCAGGAAGAGAAGTCATTACCTACACCAACATCACGATCAGGAAACTATTATTCCTCAACGGTCCCAGCTGTCGAGAGTCAATATACAGGATGATTTCGGAGTACGTTCGGATCTAATCATAGGTAATTGGAAATGTTGGTGACGTTTCCCAAGTGAAGATGAAGCACTGAAATTGTCATGCGGTCCCTAGAAGACCCAGACGGAGAAAGAAATAATAATAATAATAACAACAACAATAAGAAGAAGTATATTCATACGTTAGTCTTATACCTCAACCTTCATACAGTGAAAACATTTGGATGAATCTTAATTTTCATTATGTTAATAAAAGATCCTTTAGAACAGTAGTAGAAGTGACAGATCTAGCCAAATGTTCGCAAAAGGATGAACCAGAGGCAGGAAGGTTTCACTGACCGGCAAGTAACGAAAACTGGAATGAACAGACCAGATTAAAATCTAGATATACGAGCGTCGTTAACGAACAACTCATTAAAAGTCATCTGTCAACTTACGAAAGTGACATTAAAAGCAAAAATATATCTGAGTTAGTTTTTAGAGTGTAATCTATTTTAATTCTCAAAACGCAGTGTAGAATTTGTGTGGTTAGACTGATTTATCACTTCCTCTCCCTCTGCATGCCAATCAGATATTTTGTACTACCAACACTTCCATTTGCCCAGCCCTCGTCTACCATTTCGGACATGTTCCTCTAAATTTAAGCCCTGTAAAATACCTCATCGATGTACACAAATTGATAAAATTGATAAAATCAAACCTGAAGGACATCCTTCAGTTACCATCCGATCCACCAGATGACATGATGGACTGTCACAGAAAATTAAGGGACTTGGACTATTCTGTGCACAATGGGAGGTATTCCTACAAGAAATAAACGGTCTGAGAATTCTGAAAACAATATCGGAAGCCCTACATCTTCAACACAAACAAATCTCTAAGAAAAAGGCAAGATTTCCTTTAACATGACTCAGGCCCGGTTTATTCGTCTTCAGTTAACATTTAACTGTATGTTAAAAGAATTTAACAGTGAACTTAACCAAATTAGCACATAATCAAAATTTGTTAATACTGACAATCTGTTAAACTCTCACTTAACTGTCCAAGTTCAAGCAGTTAAATTCTCTGTTAGCTCAGAATATGGCAGGTGCATTAGATGCAGAACTTCTATATCTTGAATATTTGGAATATGATAGTCCTTTTTCAGAAAGAGTTAGAAAGAGAAGAAATGATTTTCATACAGTTGTTTCAGTTGCTTGATCGTACGTTGGCTAACGTAAATATGCACACTGAATTCACTACAAATTTTCTGCCAAGCGTCTCTTTTAGCTTTGAGCACAGATTCGTTATTTTATTACTTTATGTAAACACTTGGAAGTACACTTGGAATTAATTTCCAAAAGAATACAAATTTGAACCACGCATTCTCTTCTCGGCTTGTTTAATATTTGTCTATAGAGCAACAGAAAATTCTCGGCGATGATGGAAAATTCTAATAAATGTTGACTTCGCGCACCTTGGTTTACAGCTGTATTCAAACAAAAGCGCATCGGAGCGCACACAAAACCTGCATGGTTCTGCCACTGCCTTCTAGATTCTCACTGATCGTGACTCTTGTGAGAGTTAACACCGTGTTAGCTAACAGTTCCCACGAAATATTTGGATAAAGAATCTTAACATGCTAAATTGTTAGCGCTATGTTAACAAACAGTGCGTTAGCGTTCTTTTAACTGAGATTGAATAAACTGGGCCCCAATCTTTCACCTGATAACAACCTGGTGAATCCTAAGGAGGGATTTCTAGACTCTCAGAAGATACTAAGAGAGATGGGATTTCAGAAGAGCCGCGATATCCTTCACAAAGGCAAAAGAGTTATACGTTTAAAAAAACATTCAACTTCCAATAAATGGGTCGACCACAAGACACAGTGAGTTGAGAGACGGCCTCAAAAATTCATAATACTCTGGCTAATAAATTGACGTTTGGTCGTTTATGCATTCCCTAAGTAACTTTTTATATAAAGAACAGAGCAATGCCATCTAAGGGCACTTTCTTTTGCCACGAGGATATTTGTTTTCATCATTCGCCAGCAATACAAAACAGATTAAGAGCACAGGTGTATTTGTACGTCCCGTAATCTCACCGATTTATTTTCCTAGAGAGAAAACCCATAAACAACTCTCGTGATGTGACAGGCCACGAACTCTCCGCAGTGACAAAGAAAAACACGTTAAAGCTGATCTAAACGAGTTTCAGCGAACAGCATTCCAGTTTACGAAGGTAACCTGTCTCCCAAACGATCGCCAAGTTAGTAGCGACATGATTATGCTTCTAGATTAAATCCGATAGGTGAGAAAAACACATGGAAATATCAGAAATTCTGAGTGCGAACTACAGTCTACAGTTATAGCCATCTGAAAACAGGAAGCAGATGCTGGATATTTTGATTTCCATATGACAAGCCCAAGAATGAATCAGCGTTCTATCGTACATCAACTTCTTCGGATCTGTCCCACCTGGGTGCGGTATTCGTTTTCTTACTGACATTTTTGAAAACCATTTGCTTTACATCGCAGCGACACACAGATAGAGCCTATGGCGGCGATGGGATAAGAAAGCGCTAGGAGTGGGAAGGAAGCGACCGTGATCTTAATTAAGGTATAGCCCCAGCAGCATTTGCCTGGTGTAAAAATGGGCACGGAAAACCATCTACAGGGGTGTCGACAGTGGGGTTCGAACCAACTGTCCCCCGGATGCAAGCTCACAGCTGCGCGTCCCTAACCACGCAGCACTCGCTATGTCAATAAGAACCATTATATTTATTGAAGGTGGGAAGTTTTGAAGTTACACCACATATCAAACGTAAAAAAATTAGTGTAAGGTGAATTTGCTTCAGGTTAATTTTCTACAGCAGGCCTTGAATAAGATTAGTCGTACATGTGTTGATGGTGGCGATTACTGTTTTAAGAGAAAGTACAACTAGATAACCATCCTCTATATAACACTAATCAGAGGGGGGGAAACAAAAGGGATCCGACACTTCGAAAAATGAAGACATCTGTCAAAGAAAGACAAGGGTCACGAAGGGCGTGAAAAAGACTGACTCCCGCGGCCTCCTAATAGCGCCGGGGTCCGAAAAGAACAAGAGTTGACCAAGGGAGGTCGGATAGGATAGATGAAAGTGAGAACTCTGGCATAAGTGAGTGGAAGCAATGCCAGGACTCAGCTAGGGGCCCCATGGTCGCCAACCCACGCTGCCAAGTTGTGGGCCCCTTTTAGTCACCTGTTACGACAAGCAGTGGATACCGTGGGAGTTATTCCACCGCCCCCAACCACAGGAGAAGTAGATGTGCTGAGTAATATATCGTTCTATTAAGAAGAACTGTGCCTCAGTTGTGAGTTCTAGGAACATTTTGTGGTTTGATGATATGTGCTGACCGTGCGTTGGTGTTATCTGTGACAACAATCTGTTATTAGAGTCATATTTTGCTACATTCTTATGCCCTAAGTGTCCGACGTCTTCATTTCTTACAATCAATCCATAGATAACACCAGTTAGAAGGGCAATTTATTATGTTTGTCGATCATACTGCCCTAAGTGTCGGCCATTTTGCATGCTTTACAACCATAACCATGGAAAGCATGTCTTATACATTTTTACCGTAGCGGCTATGATAGAGACATTCGTGAATTTGGATTCTTGTCGCTAAGTCCACATTCCATTTTCTCTCGTGGAACCATACATTACCGGAGAATTTTTCTTTCTTGCTTCTCAGTTTATATAATTTCTATAATATCTCCAAGGGATATGGTTTCTGCGGCGTATAGATCTTCCGGCAAAACAACTGTCTTGTAATGTCATAATTTTGTATTGCGCGATATGACTCTCTTGTTGTAGTAATTCCACGTTAGTCTGTACACCTTATGGAGTTTAGTGGCTCTTTTAATGTTGCTCTACCGTCTGGTCCCGATGGTAGTATGATTTCTCCAAAGTATTTCAAGGAGGACACCTGGGAAATTGTGCCGTTTTCCATCTCTAGCGGAGTTTCTTGGTTATTATTATTATTATTATTATTATTATTATTATTATTATTATTATTATTAGATGCGAAAAAGACCAGAAAACTGATCACACAAAGCTCACTTAGAAGTTGTGCATTTCTTTCTTTGCCAGGCAGCCTTCAGTT
Source organism: Anabrus simplex (assembly GCF_040414725.1). Taxonomy (NCBI): domain Eukaryota; kingdom Metazoa; phylum Arthropoda; class Insecta; order Orthoptera; family Tettigoniidae; genus Anabrus; species Anabrus simplex. The sequence goes on along the minus strand of NC_090272.1, from coordinate 48,231,032 downwards.
TTTCTCTCATCGTGGTTCTTCGTTTTTCTGTCCACTTAGCTCCTGTCTTCTTCTTGTGGTTTCTCTCTGACTCTACTTCCCACTTGTTGATTTTCGTTCTGTAGCAGGTTCGGTTAGCGATGTCGGCCACTTTGATTCCTGCTTTTTCCAGGTCTTGGCGGATTTCCGTTGTCCACCTATTTGTTTTGATGTTTTCTGTTGCCTCAAGTAAGATTCTTGTCAGTCTGTTTTCTGGAAGGCGTTTGATGTGTCCGTAAAATTTCAGGCGTCTTTTTCTGATGTCGGCCGCAAGGTTTGAGAGCTCCTCGGTTTTTGTACGAGATTGCAGTCTATATCCTTCGTCAGTCACTTTTGGGCCGAGAATTTTGCTGATGATTTTACGTTCCTCTTTCAGGATGTCTTCGAGTACTGTTTTCCTGTGGAGATCCAGTGTTTCACTCGCGTATAGTATTTCAGGTTTGATCACAGTGTTGTAATGTCGAATTTTGGTGAAGATTGAAAGGCATTTTTTGTTGTAAATTTTTTGCGTTCGGCCGAGGGCTCTCTTCATTATTTGGATGCGGACCTCGAGGGCCTTCTGTTCTTTTCCTGTTGGTACTATAATTTCTCCGAGATATCGGAACTCAGTTACTTTTTCGATTGTGCCAAATTTCGTGTTCAAATTCTGGAGGCTGCAGTGGTTGCACATGACCTTGGTTTTTGAGAAGGAGATTTGTAGGCCGAATTTTTCTGAGCATTTCTTGAGAGTTTCGATTTGGCTGATTGCCTGTTGTTCGTTTGTTGCAAGGATCGCGAGATCATCTGCGAAAGCGAGACAGGAGAATTTTACATGTCTTCTTGTCATACTTAATTATTATTATTATTATTATTATTATTATTTAGGATTTACAGTGTAACCTATAATCTTGATGGCTAGATTTTTGTGAATGCGTCCACCTTTACGACCAATTTTACAGACGTATTCACGTTAAAAGGAAGCAAGGAAGTTAGAACCCAAGAGCAGAGGTGGGAAAAACCTGCGAGAGAAGACTTCCGAAGTATAGGATGAGAGAACAAAAGAAAGACAAATGGCGTGCTGTCGGGTCAGGATGATGGTGACTTGAGAAAAATGTTTTATTTGTATTTCAACCTAACCTCGTGAACACCTTAAAGCAGGCTGCTTGAACTCAGTGCCCTTTGATGTCATACTCATAACAGAGTGCCCTGCCGCCCGATGTTCTAGAGGAGTGCTGTGCTGACGATTACGATAGCAGTGCCGGTCCGTTGCATTTGAGATACTTGTTCATTCTTCTTCTTAAGACGCCGTCTCCGTACGAAGTTTGGCGATCCACGTACTGAGCCATTACTGTGTATTTTTATAGGGATATTCTTGAGGATATTGAATGCAGTAGTTTCCCGTTGTCTTTTGCATCCTAATGCCTTCGACCAAAAGTTGGTTCAATCGCCTTTACGGACAATGTCTTGCCCCCAGGACAATATAGTGCCCTAACCTATACCTGCTTATCCACTCTCAGGGAGGCTGTTGGCACTTGGTATAGGGGATCTCCTTATACCGGAAGATATTCGGTCCCTACGCAGTTTGCCCGTCCTAAAGATGGCTGACTAAGTAAGGATAAAAGGTGTAGATAGACAATACAAACTCTGTGGTCCGGGCAACGCAGAACATGAAGAGTAGAGTCCTCATCTGCGCCGAGTCTCAAAAAAATGGGTGAACAGAATTTAATGAAAATCGGTATGTAATGTCGAGGAATAAGAAACTACAGCCTACGCTATAAATAATTTTATAAGATTCCCTTATATCACAGAGTCGGAAGCGAACTAAATATGAAGGCGTACAACATAGAAAGCTCATAAAATTAATCAATAATAACTTTACATTGACCATTGTTTGTTGTGATGTGCTTTGTGTTAGATCTCTGTCTTCTTTAGCATGCCATTCCTGTGGTTCATAAATTTTCTGATACTACTGGTACGTAACACAGTGGTTCATCATAGCATTCCAGCTATTCAAGCCCTACTCTGAGACACTGATTGGAATGAGCGAAGTTCACATTTAACGGAATAATGGCAGAGGAGTGTTCGCGGCTGTCTGCGGCCTGGTCATTCCAGCACTGGAACTTAGGACTCTTAGACCGGCACCGTACCGTAGCATTGTTCGTTAAAAGTGAGAAAATGCGTGGTGTTTCATTCTATCGAGTATTTTATATGATAACATTGCTTTTAATCGCTACATTCTTACTGACGTCATTGTAACGACCTATGTTGACTTCGGTTGGGAAAACCACAAAGGCAGTCTTTCAGAGAATTCCATAGCAAAGCATGGGTACATCAGCTAATAAATAAATAAATATAATTCTGCATAAATCACTACAATATTTACATAAGGAAGAAACAAAACACACATGCACGCCAAGATTTTACACATACAGTATATCTAGATTCTCTTCTTGTTTTCTTCCCCTCTGGACCGAAAATCTGTCTTAGAATTTGAAAAGTTAATGTCAAAATGTAACTAAGACAAAGTTACTATTTTCTCTTTTTCCTTTTTACTACTTGTTTAACGTCGCACGAACACATCGAAGGTTTTTGGCGACGGAAGGATGGGAAAGGGCAAGGATTGAGAAGGCCATGGCCTTATTTAAGGTACACGCCCAGCATTTTCCTGGTGTGAAAATGGGGAAACAACGGACAACCGTCTTGGGGACTGCCAACAGTGAGATTAGAACCAATTATCTCCCGAATGCAAAGTCAAAGTTACATGCAATCTTGAGGTTACTTACGTAATTACGAGCATAAGACGTCTAGGTTTTAGGTTTACTCTGCATATTGTAAGGTTGCCTCTATATTCTCGGGATTATAATTCTTGCTAAACATTTAAATCCCGAGATATGAAGGGTTTTTGCGTTTAGAAGTTAGAAAACACACCTCCCTTCTGGATAGCGAGAACATATTGTGTCATGATGCTGTCCTATGGTTACAGCACACGACGATGCCGTGGATTATCTACTCCCATAAGCGTTATAAGCTATGCCTCCAAGGGCTGCTTACAACGGTCCACAATGGATCACATAATCCATGTAACTGGCTATCTCCTGCGTCACATGACGCCTGTCAAGTCTTACAACAGTCAATGAAAGGAGAGTGTAACTTACACGGAAGTAACAGTTCATTACTGTGGAGTCCAAAGGATCACAACGGTTGATTGCAACGCTGTTTTGTCTCTTAAAACAATTACACCCAGTTTCTTCAACGAATGTTAAGTGTTAGCACTTTTGCTAAGGAGAATTAACACATCATTTAACAAAATAGCCGTATCATCAAAAATTGTTAACTCTAACAAATTGTTAATAAAACCAAACCAAACCCCATGGCACTACAGCCCTTGAAGGGCCTTGGCCTACCAAGCGACCGCTGCTCAGCCCGCAAGCCTACAGATTACGAGGTGTCGTGTGGTCAGCACGACGAAATCCTCTCGGCCGAACAAATTGTTAATACCTGTGTTAAATTAACATGACAGCAGCCCTATGTTAAACCTCTTAACAATTCTTAAAATTTCAAAATGTTAGCATGTAGAAGACGTGTTTGAATTTTCACTGATGCATGGAGAGTATTTATAAACTGAAGAAGATAAAGGCCGACCCATACTAAGAAAAAAACCCGACTTATTAGAGTTGTCAGAAGAAAGTTTTCTACAAAGATACCTAATTACAAAAGCCATAAATAACAAAGTTCAGTACTAAAAGAAATTGAAAACAGGTTAGAGTTTCCCACAGATTGAAACTTATCAGTGATTCCAGTGCAGCAGTCGCCTATAGTTCTTAGACATTATGCTTCAGACTCTTTTCATGTAGACTACGAAGTTAATGGGTGCAAGGCAAGAGAGTGTAGAATTTCTGCTCCTGCTGTCATTGTAGCATTATTTTCCCTGCAATAAAAGAATGCCCGAAAATCATTCAAGACATATCAATTATCACTTTACCCGGTGATGTAGAAAACTTAGATGTACTCATATAAGAATATATTGAATGTTGTGATAGAACAGCCAATTCCTTCATTTTTCAAGCACACTCGCATACTTTTAAATGTGATCTATAATAACATTTGTCTCGCATTCATCATAATAACGCTTTTGTTGTCTCTTACTGCACATGTTTACGTCTTAACGGTCTCCGCAAACTATAACCTATAATAATGTCAACCATGTGTGACAAAATACTATTCCAAAACATCACTAGCAGCACTTTATGTAAAGAAACAAAAGATGCTCACTGCAAAGCGCGTTCAGAAATCTCACGGAAACGTGTTAATTTGTCTTTAACTATTGTTGGAAATGTGTTTGTGAAACAGGGTGCTTTTAACCGAAGTGTTAGATTAATAACAATATTGTTAGTTAAGTAAAATTTAACGCAGAGTTCGGGAAACAGGGCCTTTTTTAAAAGTGATATTTGTTCGTGGCGTCGACCTCAGCAGACCATTTACCACTATTTTCACCATGAGAGGAACCTGCATATAAGTGTAATTGCGGAAGTGTAAAGTGTTGAATGGAGGATAGGAACGTTAAGGACGACACAAATAATTACAATTTAAAACCCCTGACCCGGCCGGGAATCGAACCCGGGGCCGCCGAGTGAGAGGCGGACGCGTTGCCCCTACAACGCGAGGCTGACAAACAGGGCCCTAGTATACTGCTTCCACCTAGTCAATACATATAAGTTTATTTATAGTTCAAAGTTGTAAAAACATCCTATTAGAACAACAGCAGATGTTTCGGCCGCATTAGGCCATCTTCAACTAAGTTATCTAGAAATAACTTTAACTTAACATCAATGTACTGAAAGTTGCAAAACACGAGTAAAACTTACATTCATATGAAATATTTTAAAATACTGTTGGTGCAAGCTGAAACAACATTAGAGGAAAGAGTCGCTTGATGCAGTACGATGAAGTCAGAATGACTCTGACATTAAACAGTTCTACGTAATAAAATGACAATAATGTTGTAATTAAAATTTTCTTCTGTTCCCTACAATTTGTTTCACGTAAAAATATTGACGGTTAATTCATTAAAGTTGTTTCATTTCATATAAAAACTTATAGAATGTCGCGCAGCTGTGAGCTTATATACGGGAGATGGTGGGTTCGAATCCCACCGTTGGCAGCCCTGAATATGGTTTTCCGTGGTTTGCCATTTTCATACTAGGCTGTACCTTAATTAAGGCCACGGCCACTAACTTTCCAATCCTAGGCCATTTCCATCCTTCCCTCGCGCCGAAACCTTCGATGTGTTTGTGCGACATTAAACTAGAAAATAAAATTAGATAAACGTGACTTTACATTTCAAACCACCATAATATGCATTGGGCGCGATTCGAACAGCGGCTTTCTTAGTAAGAAGCCATTAACTATTTACCAAGTTCTCAAACTCTAGCATACGTTGGGCATAACGTGCCGGGTTAGAATTTCAATTCAATAGACTACGTTATTTTCGACAGGCTACAACGAGTTATAAACGGGTGCAAGCTTAAAAATAAAACGATTCTATTCTGAGTACCTGCTGATGCATTCAGAAAAACATATAATATTCGTAGCACAAACTTCTTTCCACTGGTTACAGCTTCTAATTAATAACATTCAAAAATGCACGAACTTATTACTACATCCGCTATCAAGCAGGTACAAAACTCTGAGGATAATTAATCTGCACAGTGCCGAGCGTTTTTGTGCCTTGGCGGCAAACCCCGACACGCCAGCCTGTAGGAAGAAGACAGAGTGTCAACCCTTATGAGTGATCGCTGTAGGTGACATCTGTCAACAAGCGGATACTATCTCATGGTTTTGACGGATAACTTTCCCCCTTCATGAGTTGGTCATCGTACTAAAAATAAATCATTCTCGTTAGACAGGAGATATTTTCAAAGTAATGAGACTATGAATTAAAAAGCTTAGGAATTAAAATGAACAGCTGCCACATGAAAATCACTTTTGTGTGCAATTTTCAAAATAACACTAATGTGCTGACAAACTCTCACACTGAGCGACTACGTGCTTTCAGTCAAATAGAGCTTGAGAGTTAACAGAAACACAGCGCAACCGCGAGTGTAGGCCTATATTGCAACTGAATTTTTGAAAAAAAAAAAAAAAGAAAAAAAAAGAAAAGAAATTGCGTATGACTTTTAGTACCGGGAGTGACCGACAAGTTCGGCTCGCCAGATGCAGGCCTTTTGATTTGACGCCCATAGACGACCTGCGTGTCGTGATAAGGATGAAATGACGATGAAGACGACACATACACCCAGAACATGAAAGTAGCCAGGCGAATTAACCAATTATGGTTAAAATTCCCGACCCTGCCGGCAACCGAACCCGGGACCCCTGTGACCAAAGGCCAGCACGCTAACCATTTAGCCACGGAGCCGGACACTTTTTTAAAAAAACATGCACTAACTCGCTCTGCACAACATTAAACTATATGTCACAAGATTACACTAGTGACTAGCGCCCGGATTCTTATGTAATTAGTTAATTACATAATAATGTTATTTGCTTTATGTCCCACTAACTACTTTTACGGTTTTCGGAGACGCCGAGGTGCCGAAATTTTGTCCTGCAGGAGTTCTTTTACGTGCCAGAAAATCTACTGACACGAGGCTGACGTATTTGAGCAACTTCAAATACCACCGGACTGAGCCAAGGCCGCACTAGATAGACAGGCCACAAGGCTCGGACCGTGACGTCACGCTAGTGGCTGGCTTTCAGCATTGTAGTATACGGCCCGCTCTCACTGTCTCCATGATATTATTAATTTATTGAACCTTAACGATAAAATTGAACACGCCTTTAATTGTGGTTTTATTTAGGCTTGTGCACTACATCAGTTTTATGCGGGGGAAAACTAGCGGAACAGTTTATGTACATTTATTTACGTAAAATTAAGCTGACATCTGTCATTTGTAACGGAACACGGTTTCATGCAAAAGATTAAAACCCATAATACGTATAAAAATAGTTTTAATGTTACTATGCAAATACATGATAGCAATTCACAACAATAGTCTGGAACCTTTCTTAGAAATTAGACTTCAACTTAAAACTTATCTAACAATTCTTAAGGTTTCAGTTTATCAATTTTCCTTTTCTTTGCCGATTTATGGCTATCCTTACTTGAGGATTTCTTCTTCTTAGCAACGAGTTTGTCTGCGATAACTTTTCTATAGTTATTCAATAATATATTACAAAAGATGTATATACATTTGTCAACGTAATCTTTAAAACTACTTCTACAATCACTGCATGTTTCAAACATGACGTTTTCATTTTCCAGAACTTTGTTGACAAGCAAAATCAGAATGTTTCTTTGAGAATCACCATGTAAAAACCTCGATTCAAATTTATCTCTTATAAGTACACTAAATAATTTAAACTGTGTGATCAAAATGTTAACAATAAAATCTGATGGATATTTCAAAGCTCCCCTGTCAATTATATTGAAATAAAAATTGTCCTCCGGCTTTAACACATCTGAGGTTACATTATTATTGTTTAACAATAAAACATCTTGACAATTTATACATGTACAATTTTTCATAATTATTTTACAAATATATCCACCAATATAAACTAGACCTAACAAAATGTTTTCAGATACAATAACATCATTTAACTCAACTACCACATTTTCAAAATGTGAAATATCTGTTGGTTTGAAGCTTTTACAATCTGAGCTCTTGCAAACCACATACTTACTTAATGAAATATCACTAATAGGGATGGCTGCATGTTTAGCAGAGTATGCATTAATTACCGTCAGGGCTTTCAATTTTCGTTCTGACTCAAGGATTTGCTTCACTGAAATATGGTAGCAGGCACCACTCATTTCCCTGTACTGCCCAAATCGTGCTTCCAGTTCGTCAGTTTGAAATTTCCCTAACAATACATACTTAAATCCTAAACTTGTTTTCAAGAAATTTATTAACTCTAAAATAGTTTTTGTAGTGTGAACTAAGGCTGTTTGAGTTTCATTAGTAAGTTTTCCATGACGACTCTCTGTTTTTTGTGTAATCTCCCCTTGAACAGACAGATTATCCCATCTAATTAACCATGTTAAAAACTTGCGCAGAAATAAAACATTGTCGTCATGAATTGAAAATATTGCGTTACATTGAGGGTCGTTAAATCTGTCGCCTTTGAAAGCATGCTTAACATTAACAATCTTCCACCACTGAAGAATTATTTCTAAGAATACAGCTGTGCTTTTAAAACCATCTCCATTTTTTAGTTTATCAAAGTGTTTTAAAGCGGCGACATTTTTCTCATCGAAGAGCTTAGAACAAAGGTTTACATTTTGTCGCTCTAAAGAAGTTGGGTACAACACTTTTTGGTTCAGGGCAGGAGCAAGCTTAACTACATCATTCTCTTCTCCTCTGTGGACATGTTTAAGGTGACCAACACTAGCAAAACATTTTTTGTCTGACTCAGGGTTGTCAAAGTCAGGAAACACGAAAGTTTGTAAGTTATCGGCCTGATTAAGCCAATTATTTCTTAAGCTTTTAAATAAATGAACAGTATCGAACATTACAAAAATCTTTTGTGTTTCGTCAAATGGATTTTGAAAAGTGGTTTGTAAATTGCTTTTGCACAGCTTTTCAAACATTTTTCTATTAACACTGTTATTATCAGAAATTATGCATACTACCTTATAACCTATATCTGTTAATACTTTAAGGACTTGCAAAGTTAGTTTTTCTAAGAAATGTGACGTTAGGTTCTTACATGGAAACAAACCAACAACGTCTTTATTTTTTTTAAGAATGGATGACAACATAAAGGTTTGTACAGTTGTAGCTAATGTTGCGTTATTTTCTCCACTTTTACTACTAAAAGCAACTCCCTCTACCTTTCCTCCTTTATAGTTAAGCTCAGGTTTTACATAGACTTCATCCAACAACAAATTACAAAATCGTTCATGTTCATTTAACAATTTTACTTTCTTTTTCAAGTAATTCCAATGTGAATCATCTATACCCGAATTTCCCGTGCCTAGTTTTGAGGTAAAAGACTGCAAATACACAGGGTGAGGCATTGTAAGGAACGTTGACTGTCTTATCTTCTTATACGCCCCAGGAAATGCGAAAAATATTGAAGCGAACCATGTTATTAATATACAGGAGTAAGACACCTTCTTTGCAAAGGCTAAATTTAACTGTTCCTTGCAAAATTCTAATTTATCAGTAATGATACAGTCATCAACTTCACTTTCAATTTCATCGATTATTTTGTTCACAGTTTCTATTTTGTCGTGGACAGTCACTTTTGATTCACAAGCAAGACTAAACAGGAAGTTACAGATACTTTCCAAATTTGACCATTTTAATATCTTGCCCCCGTTACCTAATGCACGTATATCAGGGTTATCATTCATGAAAATACCATGTTTTATGGCTTTAAAATCAAGAGCCTTGTTTAATGTTAAAGAAGTACCAATTTTCGGAATATTTTCCTCAGTCATATAAATTTTGAAAATACATAGACTTTGGCCGTCGAAATTGACAAAAACTTTGTCAAAATCTAATTTGCATTTAGTAGTGAAATTACCTTTAACGTCATCGAAGTCCTTGATCCTGTCATCTTCTTCCTCAGCTTTCTTTCTTTCTTCTTCCCGTTTTCAATTTCTTCTTGTCTTTGAATAGGAGTTTTCCTCGGTCTTGGAAGATTTTTAGACAGATAGGCAGGCACATCTTCAAACTTAGTAGGAATAGCGTCGTTTGAGAGTTTTAAACGGTTACGTTTTACTGTTAAAATAGACCCATCAGTTCTTTTAACAGAATCCTCCCTAATTACGAAACGTTCGTCGAAGTGTTTTATGCACACAACTGAGCTTGCTGAAGGGACAAATTCTCTTCGATGGATGGCTAAGATCCACTTTTGTTTCCGAACCAAATCAGTAGGAAATTTAAACACTGAAATACTGGGCTCTTCTGAACTATAGTTGCTTCTACAACCAGGTACACAACACGACGTGGGCATAATTCACAATGTTCACACACGTTTAAGTCATTCAACACCATTGATAGCCTTACTGCTGCGAGGTTCATATCAGCCTACAAGTCACTGGCGAAAAATGAAGCGGATGGCTCTTGGTGTGACGTAGCGCCGGAAGTGGAGGGGGAGCCTTATGGCCTGTATATCTAGTTGGCCTTGACTGAGACAGGATCGAATCTGCCAAGTTGGGGTCAGCGAATCAACTGTCTGAGCCACTCAGCCCGGCTTATGTAATTACAAGAGCCCGGAAGTTAGGAATTTATTTTTGGTTAAAATAGGCAGGCAAAAAGGCACTTGAAATACTGAAAATAGGCAGTACTGTATTTAAAATAGGAATTTATTAGGAGTGAAAGCAAAGAGGAATCTCACTCATTATTAATGAAAATATGTATTTTAAATACCCATTCATTTCTTTATTTTCAATTTATCACATAATTAGCGTACTTACTCTTAATTTCCTTGGTTATAAGCAACAACAAGGTGCTTTTTCAAGTATCAGCTGTCATAGACAGATGCTTGTCGGAAAGAATGTTTTTCATCATGGAAGAGGAACGTTCCACTTCCACTGAAGTGAATGGCGCAAATCTGAAACAAGCTATTTCGGAAGGACACATGCCAGTTAAAACAGAATTTTCACCTTTCAGAACATCACGGGTGTTCATTTTTTCAGTGTCCACATTAGCACTCAGAACACGTTTACACTTTTCACTAACACTGCTTCCTTTTTCTCCTGGTGCTTGCAGCAGTTGATTTACTACATCTTCGAAGATCGCCATAGATGATACAAGCGAATCATCTCTTTTCTCCAACTTCAAGATTGCTTCCGGTATCACACTATAATGTGCTGTTATAAATGCCACATCATTGCTGAGCTCTTCATGGTCCAACAACATTTTTACCTCGCGAACTGAAGCAACTTCGTCTACTGATGCGCATGAAGTACCTCACGTATCTTGTCCAAATTGGTGCTGTAATATATGACTGCTGAGATTCAGGTTCCCCTCTGGTGAGAACTGGCAGTGGAGGTAAAGAGAGCTATGCTGCCACGTCCTTGAAAACCCGGATTCGGGAGGATGATTTTAGGAAGATTTTCTTGGTATTCGAAACTAACTTATCCACGTGAGGATACAAACTCCTTATCTCTTCAGCAATTCTGTGCAGTCCATGGGCTAGATATGTGAGGTGGAGCATTTTAGGAAAGATAACTTTCAAGGTTTTAGCTGCTTTTTCATGTAAGGTGCCGCATCTGTGACAAAAAGTAGGACATCATCATGCCGTATTCGATCCAGCCAGAGTAACATTAATGAATTTGTGAACAACTGTGCCACTGTGGAACCATTTGCTCTCTCCATCTCTTCGGTCGTCAAAAGAAATACAGGTGAGTTTGCTTTGCTTCCATAGTTTCAATGATGATGACGACGTTGGCCATGTAACGTTCCATTACATCCGTAGTTTCATCAATGGAGATCCAGATCTTCTTTTCTGCAACTCTGCTTCGAATCCTCTGCAGGGTCTCTTCAAAGGAGATATTCAAATACGTTTTTCTTAATGTGGATTCTGACGGAACTTCTTTAGTACACTTCTGCAGAAACATCCTGAGGGATTGATTTTCCAGTTTCCAGAACGAAATTCCGGAGTAACATCCTGGCATTTGCCTGGAAGAGAAGTGGGAAACCACGGAAAACCACTTCGAGGATGGCTGAGGTGGGAATCGAAACCCCTCTACCCAGTTGATCTCCCGAGGCTGAGTGGAACCCGTTCCAGCCCTCGCACCAGTTTTCAATTTTCGTGGCAGAGCCGGGAATCGAACCCGGGCCTCCGGGGTTGGCAGCTAATCACACTAATCAATCACTACACCACAAAGGCGGACAATATTAGTATCATCATCATCATCATCTCCGGTCTAGAAAGCCAAGAATAACGGTCGAGAGGATTCGTCATGCTGACCATACGACAACTCATAATCTGCAGGCCTTTGGACCGAGCAGCGGTCGCTTGGTAGGCCATGGCCCTTCGGGGCTATTGCGCTCTGGGGTTTGGTTTGTTATTATATTATTATTATTATTACGGGGCTATTGCGCTCTGGGGTTTGGTTTATTATTATTATTATTATTATTATTATTATTATTATTATTATTATCATCATCATCATCATCTCATTATAGCTTGAAAATGAGTTTAGATCATCTTTTCATAACTGTATCGCAACATCTGAAGAAACCACCAACCTATCAACTTTCGTGTGACTGTGATCTTGAGCGAAAATGCTACCCTTCTTAATGATCAACTAAAATCAGAACCAAAAAGGTCTGCCTTTTCAATTTGACAATTTGCAGGATACTGCCCGAGCTTCGAATGCGGTCGTCCTGTTAGAAAGCTAGCGGCGGACACAGTGAACCGTTAAACCATTTACAGGGAACTATGAAGAACATTGTATTATGTTATGAAGGTGCCGGGAATCAGACCATGAAATGATGGAGGAATAATAGCTTACATTCATTAAACAAGCGATTTTATGTAACTTTCTACGATAGCCTAGCCGCGAACACGGAAGACAACATTCCGACACAGCAGCGAACATTCCTCAACTGCAGACTCTTGGACGAGACACATTCCTCACTGATCTCCATTCGGAAGACAAACACTCCAATTATTAATTTGTAGTTATTTGAATGAACTTGATTTTAGACTAAAATTCAGTTCATTTGTGCGGCTTTTGCGCATCATTACTGGACTCCCGATTTTTAGGCAGTATAAGGGCCGCTTCCCACTGATGATGTGATGTCATGCGTTCAGTCGAATCCGACCATCGGCGATTCTATGAATTAGTGCGCTCTCGAAGTTGTCCTGTTCCACACTGCCTCCTTTAGTTGTTCCAGGGTGAGGGCTGTGTCTGTTTTAATGGAATCTAACCAAGGAGTCCTCTGGCGATCTGGTCTTCTTGTACAGCTGATCATTCCTAGCGTGCTTGCTTTTTCCAATGGACCTGATCGCATAACGTGGCGAAAGTATGCTAGTCTGAGCTTCATAATCTTACCAACCAGTCCGTGGTATTCATGAGATTCTTCGCCAAAACCAGAGCTCTAAAGCGTCGATCATCCTTTTGTCTGAATGATTAAGCGTCCAGCTCTCACATCCATACATGAACAGTGGGAATATAACCGCATTGACTAATCTGCACTTTATAGCCAAACTGATGTCTCTGCTCTTCCAGATCGGGGACATAGTCATCATACCGGTACGTCCAAGCGAAATCCGTCTTTTGATATCAGGACCGCAATGTCCCTTTTGACTGATATTGGCTCCTAAGAAGGTGAAATCCCCCACACTCTTTCCCATTTAGCTTTAGACAAATTGTACCATACTCGTCCGTAGTCATAACTTTCGTCCTTTTAAATATTGAGAGAGAGGCCCATTTTTTTCACTTTCATACTAGGCAACTGGAATTGGCGACTAGCCGCCCGTGCTTGTGAAACACTGCTTTAAATGGAGCCCTTCACACTGGGCTACTCAGTAGCCGAGATACAGAAATAAGCCCGGCGACCGACCTAGCAGTAGGTCACTCCCTTCAGGTCAGTTCCTTCTCGTTACGTATTCCGTTTCAGAATATTAAAAACTCTACTAAATGGTCACCGAGGCTGGCGTCAGCTGGTGAACCATTGTTTTGTATTGGAGTCTTCACACTAGGCTAATCTGTAGCCCAGCTACTCGTTTTCTTTACGCTTAATTCAGAACACCCTTCAGTGTCACTGTGCATTTCAAGTTCCTTCTCGTTACGTATTCCGTTTCAGAATATTAAAAACTCTACTAAATGGATATATTACATTCAGTATGAATGATTTAATGATAGAAACTGTGCAACGTCCATTCGGAACTTAAACTGTAACGAGTGGGCTATAGTAATGAAGGTGAGAATAGAAATGCATAGTATGAAGTAAAGACACAGTTTTCAGCGACTTAATAATAATAATAATAATAATAATAATAATAATAATAATAATAATAATAACAATAGTGTTATTTGCTTTACGTCTCACTAACTACTCTTAAGGTTTTCCGGAGACGCCGAGGTGCTAGAATTTAGTCCCGCAGTTCTTTTACGTGCCAGTAAATCTACAGATACGAGGCACAAAATTCCGGCACTTGGTGTCTCCCCAAACCGTAAAACTAGTTAGTGGGAGGTAAAGCCGTGATTGGGAGTTAGAAGTGGGGGAGGGGGGAGATGTATAGGCAACAAACAGTACCCGGGTTTGTGGAAAATAGCGGGTGCGGTATATAGTGTACATCAAAAATGAAAAAACTACAAAATGGTGTTTTATTCTTTCTGGGCGATTTTCGACAGAGAGGTAAAGTTTGACAATTAACCAACTTAAAAGTGAGGTAATCATAGGTTTTCTTTATTTTTTTAGATGTCCATTCAATACAATGAAACTTTCACCAAAGGAACAATATTACACATGTATTACAATTAAACAGAAGTCCAGTTGTGATTATATAATGAAAAATCTTTTTGTATGTTACTTAATACACACTAAGAAACTAACAGACACTAAAAGACGAATGCGCGCGGCAAGCAGCTGAAACATACCTCAGTGTCCATGAACTTGGCAAAAGAAATTGGTCCTGCTACCCTTCCTCACAGCACATGCAAAGTCTCCACCACTTGCTGTGGCGCTATACAAATCAGTTAGCAGCGGCGAACAACATTTTGTGCATATTTCAGCTAATAACTTTTTAATAATTAAAGAAAATAAAGGAAAGAATTCGCTGATAAAACAACAGGGTTTGTACCTACAAATTGCTTTTTTAAATACACTTTGAATAATTTTAATAATTCCTAGTTTCAGCCGACTAAAACGGAATAAAAATGTATGTTTCCTCCGCAAAGTGGGGGGGGGGCAGCTGCATCCACCCCCCCCCCCCCTTCGCCGCCCCTAATCACCACTACTGATCATCATCACTGAAACGCCACGGAGCTGGTCGGCCACGGCAATGAGAAGTCAGGGATATAGTGTAAATGGATCTTGAACCAAAACTTTGAACCTGACGTTCAGGCAGCATAGAATATGTCAAAAAAAAAGAACACCTGCAAACAGCGGCTGAGACCACACGATTATTATGAATGATTGATCGACTGGAAAAGATAAAGATGTGTGATCGTGCGTTGCTGTGAGCTTCTTATCTGGTTTACTGCCAAAAGAAATTATCGGTATCAAATTCAGAGGAGTCTCCGCGACGCATGAAACTAAAAGAAAAGGAAGTAAAATATCGGTCCCGCTGAGCTGACAATGCAAACCGATTATGGAGAAACTGCCTTACTTGCCGAGAAAGCCGGTTTATTGACCTCCTACGCGAGGCCGACGCAGACGATTTGCGATAATAACAAAAAAGAAGAGAAGATCCAGTCTGCGAGCTCGACTGACTCACTTTCCACAACAGTTCTCCATTCCACAACTCGAGGGCATCTTCGCAAGAGCGAGGCGAAACGTGATCAGAAAAAAAAGCGAAGCTCACGGTAACAGAGTAATAATTATGTAACATTCCCACGACTGCAGGCCAATGCCCATGGCTGGATACAACGAAATTCAGTCGAAACCGTTTATTGTGACATCGCTTCTAACGACGTACTGGATATAACGACGAAATCTAACGGTCCCGTCTAAATCCTATATAAACACCGTATTTAAAAACTCGCTTAGTACGACATCGCTTATTACGACATATCGCATAAAACGGCGTATCACATTTTCGGAGAAATGTACCGACTATAACGTGCATTGTTGATTTTTTATTACGCATTTGAGGATTACTGACAACAATGTAAAGCTTATGTTTAATTTCTTGTTTTTTAGTACATAGTAGATTTCAAATCAGTGTGTCTCTTAAATAGTCAAGCCAAGCATAGGTGTGAAGATCTCGCAAAAGAAAGGGAAAGTGTTTAATAGAAGCAAAGTCACAGATAACATCGTCGCTGCCGGGACAAAACTTCCTATGTGATAATATTTTGGAGATATACTGACCCGCAGCACATATATTATGAAGAGCGAGAATACCTTGACAATATTCACACAATATTGCACCTTAGATGACACAACCTTACCGACCAAAGTTCTAAGCTAAAATATTTCACATAGGAGGTTTTGTCCCGGCAGCGACGACATACACAATTCGGAAACAAACGTCTGCGCGGCGAAGGAACTGGGTGTATCCCACTCAGCGATTCCCGCAATTTGGAGGGACAGAGAGAACAGCTCATTTATTGGCCAGGACCCTGTGCGACATTACTGATCAATTTGTTACTTCTTTTCTCACTTATTATTCTATATTTTGTTGGCATATTATAGCTGTGCGTACTGTGTAAACAGAGGAAAAAATCCTCTCAGTCAAACCCCACAATTATCTCACTTATATTTTGTTAAGTTTTAACTTTATTCTTATCATTAACCATGTAAGTGTGCCACCTGAAAGTTGTAGATTGACACTTTTAGCAACAACAAAACAAACAGTATGGTTTGTGCCACTATCGCCTATAACGACCGTTAAATGGCGATCCCTTCGGAGTCCTTATAACCGATTTCGACTGTAAAAACTTTGCAACAAGTTTCGGTGCCCTGTATAATGACGCCAGTCTTATTGAATTTTCTGCTCATACATTATCCTTAAAATTTCACCTCCTCCAGTTCTTAGTCTCAACCAATACTTAACTATTCGTTTAAAATCTTTTCATTTACAAGTTCTTTTCAGCCTTATCCATGTCCCAAACCAGTTTTTTTGTTTTTGTTTTTGTTTTTTATGTTTCGACAATGGTTGAAATAAGCTAAATATACCTTGTATTTACAAAGTCACGGAACGACATTATAAAGAACAACCAACATTAACGATGATGATGATGATAATGATACTTGTTGTTTAAAGGGGCCTAACATCTAGGTCTTCGGCCCCTATCGGGCGAGTTAGCCGTGCGGTTAGGGGCACGCAGCTGTGAGCTCGCATCCGGGAGATAGTGGGTTCGAATCATACTGTCGGCAGCCCTGAAGATGGTTTTCCGTGGTTACCCGTTTTCACAAAAGGCAAATGCTGGGGCTGTACCTTAATTAACGCCACGGCCGCTTCCTTCCCGTTCCTAGACATTTCCTGTCCCATCATCGCAAATACAAAAAAAAGTAGGGTCGGCCCCTTATGGTAAGAAATGTAATGACAATTCAAAAGTTCAAAATCATCCACTGACCGGAATAAAATATGTGATTAAGAATGAATGGATATGAATTTAAAACAAACAGTGGATCCGACTCAGAAAGTATCATAAACAATAGTATTACTGACTAAGGGACTGCTTCTAAACCACAATCCTGAATTGAGGATGCTTGTTGTCTAAAGGGGTCCAAAATCCAGGTCAACGGCCCCTTATAATGGTACTTATCGTGATCGACCCACTGGCCCATTGTATTCCTCACATGGTGGTACTGATTGCAAGAAAACTCGACTCTTGGTATTCCTCGCGTGATGGTACTAATCGAAGGTAATCTCATTGTTAAAATATGGCATCCCATGGTCGCCCCTTTTATTCACCTCTTAAGACAGGTAGGGATACAGAGATACCATGGGTGTATTCTTCGTCTGCGTCCCCCACTCACACAGGGCGAGGGCTGCATCAATCCCACCTAGGAACGGATGACCAAAACAAGAACATTATTATTGTTAAATTGTTTGTATAAAATGATGAAGTCAAGATAGAACTCGATGGATGACACTATGGGTTCGAAACAGTTTCAGCCAGTGTTGCCAACTTATATTTTCAAGGTCCACTAAATACTACTAAAAATCCGCTAAAATTCCACCAAGAAGTCCGATCTCAAATAATGAGCAATAATAATAATAATAAAAGTAAACATCTGCACTCACCGGATCTGTGAGTTTCATTGGGATTAACACACCTGCCTGCGAGCCGGCGAGCTAAAACTTGTAGGCGTTTTACTGCCGGGTGCAAACTAGGTGAATCCCCTACCTCAAGGGCCACACACAGAACAGGCCAGCTCATTAAACGGTCTTCCTTCATAGCATAAATATAAATGCTACTCTCTAACAGTTTCATTATCTGTCGACATTCGTCAACTAAAAGATAAGTAACCTTTCCCCACGCATTACAAATTTGTGATATCATAATCTCATAACATCAAATCCAAATAACATTTTCCTCATGTGACTGCTAGCCCCTGACAAGAAATACGGAATAGCTCGGAGACAGGCTAGAGTACATTTTTTTTAAAATGTAAAATGGATAATTCCGCTATAATAAATCTAGAATTCCGCCAAAAAATCCGCTGTCCACTAAATGATATATTTCTCCGCCGACAGGCTTCTAATTCCGCCAAATTTAGCGGAAAACCCGCTAAGTTGGCAACACTGGTTTCAGCTGCTGGGCCATGTGCTATGAGTGGGAGTTACTAAGTGAGGTATGGAAGGTGAAGCCAGGTCAAGGTATTATCGATCTTATAACACGATTATCGCGATGACGTACGGGAAGACAGGCTATAACGAGATGACGAAACGTACGACGGAAATGTAAAACCCAATCTTCGCTGACGGCTCAGGTTTGTGACTCTTTTACGACTCCTTTACAACTGGAGATGCAAAGAGGAGAAGTGTGTTGGTATTTAAAGTCCTCACAACGGAGAAGACAATGGAATTTAAGAGCTTTTAGTAACTTCCAGAGTTCTAATAACACGACAGTGAATGAAACGTCCTTTATTTCATTGGCACAATACAATCCAGCAAGGGAAGACATAAAATGGCACTTGAGATAGAAAACGGAGCACGGCTTAACGGTGTGTTAGAATACAATTTACAGAAAGAGTAAAAGATATTGCATCTTAATCACACAGGGGATGTCAGGATCAGATTTACAGTATGCGCCAGGTAACTGAAAAAAGCTACAACCTTTATGTTTCGTATAACTAGACAAGGACCGGGCGAGTTGGCCGTGCTGTTAGGGGCGCGCAGCTGTGAGCTTGCATCCGGGAGATAGTTGGTTCGAACCCCGCTGTCGGCAGCCCTGCATATGGTTTTCAGTGGTTTCCTATTTTCACACCAGGCTGTACCTTAATTAAAGCCACGGTCGCTTCCTTCCCACTCCTAGGCTTGCCCTATCCCATCGTCACCATAAGACCTATCTCTGTCGGTGCGACGTAAAGCAAATAGTAAAAATAAAAAAAATAAACTAGAGAAGGCAAATGACAAGAGTACCAAAAGAAAAGATATTACTCGTAATGCGGGACTATGAGATTAAAGGCAGATCTTTAAAAGGAATCAAAGGCATTTATGTTGACAATTGGGCTGCTGTGAGAATTGACAGTAGACTGAGTTCTTGGTTCAAAGTACTTACAGGGGTTAGACAAGGCTACAATACTGTATTTCGCCTTTGTTGTTCAGAGTTTTCATGGTTCATCTACTAAAAAATGTAAAAAGGCAGGAGGAAGGGATTCGGTTAGGTGCAAATGTAATAACGTAATAAGCAGTCTGGTATATGCTGACGACTCGGTCTTAATGACAGATTGTACTGAAAGCCTGTAGTCTAATATCCTTGAACTTGAAAATAGATGCAATGATTATGATATGAAAATTAGCCTTTGTAAGACTAAAGTGATGTTGGTAGGTAAGAAAAGTAAGAGAATTGAATGTCAGGTTGGGAATACAAAACTGGAACAGCAAGATCATTTCATGCATTTAGGATGTGGGTTCTCCCAGGACGGCAGTATAGCATAATAACTGAGACTGAATCAAGTGCAACAAAGCTAATGCACCGGGCTGAGTGGCTCAGACGGTTGAGGCGCTGGCCTTCTGACCCCAACTTGGCAGGTTCGATCCTGGCTCAGTGCTCAAATAAGTCAGCCTCGTTTCGGTAGATTTACTGGCGTGTAAAAGAACTCATGTGGGACTACATTCCGGCTCCTCGGCGTCTCCGAAAATCGTAAAAGTCGTTAGTGGGATGTAAATCCAAAAACATTATTATTATTATCAAGCTAATGCAGTGAGCTAGCAGTTGCGAACAACAGCATTCTGTAAGAAAGAAGACAGTTCACGGACAAAACTATTTTTACTTCGGTCCGTTTTCAGACCAACTTTGCTGTACGGGAGTGTCAGCTAGGTTGACTCAGGTCCTCTTATTCATAAGTTGAAAGTAACAGATATGAAAGTAGCGAGAATGATCGCTGGTATAGAGAGATGCAGGAGGGTACGCGGAATGAGGATATAAAGGCTAAGTTAGGAATGAACTCGATTGATGAGGCTGTACGCATGAATGGACTTCGGTGGTGGGGTCATGTGAGGCGAATGGAGAATGATAGCTTATCTAGGAGAATAATGGACTCTGTCATGGAGAGTGAGAGAAGTAGAGGGAGACCAAGACGACGATGGTTACTGTACCGGGCGGTACACCTCTACTCTGTTTATTTAAAAGTTGCGCCAGTTGAAACTCCTCTTCTGGAGGAAGTCCGAACTTTATCTACACTATTAATCTACTAATTCCTCAGAAGATGTCACTACCTGGAAATTTTTGAGTTTTTGAACTGTGTCACTTTTGATGTGTTTTTGTTTCGCTTGAAGTAAGAAGTGTGAACTTTCTCTTCTAGAGGACACTACTGAAGATCAACAATAGTGCGACCTAGTGCGGAGTTAAAGAACTATTTTGTTGGAGAAATTTTTATTTCAAGAGTTTGTTCTTTGTTAAATTTCCTTCTGTCATTGTTTAAGTTGGCTGTATACCCCTCTTTTTCCCCTTAGTTTGGATCTAGCCAATCCCGAATTTCTTTAATTAATTTTCCACCAATAATGTGTTTCTTTTTCCTCTATGTAGGGGTTTCTTTTCCCTAGCCAATAAAGATTTTGTGGGAGGGTGTTTTCTTTCCCCTAACGCCTAGAATCTTCCGCGAGAGGATATAAACTGCTGATTTTGGGGTCTCCGGGCCACTTCTGTTCCATCTTTCAGTGTATTAAGTACATAGCAGGAGGCGGGAAGCGCCTCTTTCTTCTTCAGCCGTTCAACACCAGGTAATGGCCTATTAATAACTTCTTTTCTTGCTAGGTCGGCAGTTTAACACTCGCGGCGGGTTCGAAGCATTTCCATCATGTAACCTTTTCCTAAAATGTAATTACTCTTTTCATCTTTTTCTTGTAAAGCTACATATTGGGATAGAGAGTGCTAACCCTCTCGAGCTCCCACTCACATTTGTTTTGAGGTGAACTTATTTTCTCAAACTATTCTTCGTTTATGTAATGTAAAGTGTTCTTCTCTAAGTCACCTCTGTAGTATGGGATTAGCCCTTGCGTTAGTGGCCCAGAGCCAGATTAGGTTTTAAAAACAAGGTGTATTAGGAGTGCAAGTTCGCCTCCTCTCAAATTGTTATTTTAGAGGTCATGTAATCAACCTTCTTTTCATGTAATAGACCTCCGTAGTTTGGGTATTTTACCCCTGTAAATACGTCCTTAGAGGACAGCTTGAAGGTAGAGTTTGGTGTGGCCTTGTGATAGGCTTACAATTTTGAGAGCGGATCGCGCTTTGAAATTTGTTTCTGTATGCCTCGTGCAGGCTTTATGTGTAATGTTTGGAGCCAGTGCTCCTGGGAATGAATGGGGTTTTCTGCCCCTTGGCTAAAATTTTTTTTGGAGTAAGGCGGGGCTGATTGCCCAAGAGTTATGAAGTAAGGGCACTGAGCCCGAACCCAGTAATATTGTACCTACTTTTTTGCTACTCTGTACCTGTTATGATTGTTATCTCTTGTTTTTGAAAAGAAAATATAACCTAGTTAAATTTTAAATTAATTTTACCTTGCACGTTAATTTCGTAGCTTGAAACCCATTCACACCCGCACCTTCTTTCACCTCTACCTACCACGGATATATATCCGTAACAAGTGGTAGCAGAGCGTGGTTGAATGGGTCTCAATTTAGCCCCTTTTGACGGCTAAACATTGCTTTGATTCGAACTCTAACAATTTTCTCAGTTGCTGGAATTTTTTGAGGTTTTCAAAATTGTTCTGTCATCATGCCCGGCCCTCGCGATGTTCTCCTCCTTAACTACTTGCGCAAAGAGGAGTTGATATATGAGTTAACTATCAGAAACGTTCAATCTGGAGGCACGGTTGCAATAGACACTAACAAGCTTAGAGAGTCCCTTGATTTGCCCATTTCCATCCCCAATTTGGGAGAGAAAGAAATTGATGACTCTCTTTCCACGATTGTCGAGAATATTACTGGGCTAGCATCGGTAGTCAGCTTTTTTGATGAAAACGATCCATCTCCTAACCAAATTAAGCGTGTGCAAGGCAGATTATATCACTTTTCAAATAGAGTTAATGATCTGTTGTCTCTGAAGGTGAATGACGTTCAGAGGAAGCAAGCTAATACGCTCCTTGAAACTATCTCTGAATTGTCTAGTAAAGTCACTCAATTGTTAACTGGCGAAGCTCCTCCCAAAACTGATCAACCCGCCACGGTGAATGTAGGTAACGAGGAAGAGCCTCCTCAGGGAGAAGTCAATAGGATAACCGTTGCTGCTCAAACTATCTCTGCCCCATCGAACAACGAATCTGAACGCCGTGCGTCATTGAGTAACATCCGCTCTGAATTAACTTCTTTGCCCTTGAAACCTTTAACGACTATGTCACCTGGGTTCAGCAGCTTGCCTCATCCATTGGCAATGTTGCTTAGAGGTATCTCTAAGTTTTCCGTCAACACCACCAGTGACGTAATTTCATTTTTAAGATTTCTAGTGGAATTTCAGGATCATGCCCTTGTGTTTTCTCTTTCCCCATGTCAAATTTTGCAAATTATCTATCCTTATGCTATTTGTGTTCTATCTGACAAAATAGTTAGAGCCATTGCCGAGCAATCTTCTATTGAGGATTTCCATGCCCATTTGCTAGCTAACTTCATCCCGGCTAGGGCCAGGTCCTCCCTTATTCAGAAATACTATTATCGGGTACAGCGCTTGGATGAAAACCTGGCAGACTTCATCCAAGATATTAAGTTTTATACTAGGGTGTTTGCTCTTCACTTCCCTGAGGATCAAATTGTACAAGCTATTGTGGAAGGTATTTCACCATCCTATAGGTCATATTTGTGTTTCGCGGCGTGCCCGCAAACGTTCTCGGAACTTGAAGCATTGGCAGTCTCAGCGGAAGGAGTTAGATACGCCGATTCTTTGCGTGTCGCGAAAGAACCCCCGCCTTCCTTTAGTAACACTCGGCCTCCACCTCGCCGACCAGTCAATCCCCGTAAATGTTATGCTTGCGGGTCGCCTGACCATCTGCGGAATAAGTGTCCTCTGATCAAGTCAAGTGGGACAAGGAATGGAGCAGGGTCATCACAAGGCTGTTTTAAGTGTGGGGCCTTCTCACATATCGCCAAGAATTGCCCAAACTCAAATAGCACCCCCTCCTGCTCAACTTCTGGTGCAAATTCCAGCTATGCCAATAGTAAAAAGTGACTAGTGGCGTCGGCTGAGCCGACTAATCCATATTCCCGAGACTCAGCCCCTAGTAAACAGGTTGTAAATGCAGAGAACGACCAGCCTTCAAATTCATCTTTTGAATGCCCTAAAGAGTGTCTTAGGATTGCGGCGGATACCCCCGCACCTGTTCCTTTTCTTAAGATTGAGTTAAATAACGAGCCTATAACAGCTCTCTTAGATTCAGGCAGTGTTTGTTCCATTATTTCGGCTGATTGGTATTCTAAATTGAAATCTGTTTGTAAACTCCCTGACTATGTCTCTTCTCCTGTTCAATACGTTTCGGCTAATTCATCTCCATTAGAAATTCTAGGTTCCTTACTGGTCAAAATTCGTGTTTTTAAGTTTACATGGAAAGTTAAATTGTTTGTGGCCAAGCAATTGTCTTGCCCCATTATATTGGGAGCTGACTTTATTTCTCACACTGGTCTTGTGCTCGATCTCCAGAGTAGGTCGTGCACATTCAAATTTGCGTCCAATTGTAGAATTCCCTTGTTAAAGTGTAATTCTGTATCATGTTCATCTATTTCGCCTACCCAGGATGAGATGTTGTTAGACCTTAGACATCTACCTGAGGAGCAGGCGGATAGTATTCGCAAACTGTGTCAGTCGTTTCCCGAGGTGTTCTCTGATACTCTTGGTGTTACTGACCTTATTGAATACAAAATTGAGGTCACGGACTCGATTCCTGTCCGTTTTCCACCGTATAGGCTATCTCCACCTAAAATGAAGGCTCTGAAAGAAATCATCGATCAGATGTTGAAGGATGGTATTATTAGGCCCTCTAAGTCAGCGTATTCTTCGCCTATTTTTCTAGTCCCGAAACCCCAAGGAGGCTTCAGGCCTGTCATTGATTACAGGGCTCTCAATCGGAAGGTGGTGTTGCAATCTGTGCCCCTTCCCGACCTTCATTCTTGCTTTTCATGGTTTCGTAAGGCCAAGTTCTTCACCATCTTGGACTTGAATCAGGCCTATAATCAAATTCCCCTTGCCGAAGAGTCTAAACATCTTACAGCGTTTGCCACGGACTGGAATTTATACGAATACAACCGCGTGCCTTTCGGGCTCCCCACGGGGGCAGCTGTGCTCACTAGGCTACTAGATAGGGTCTTCTCCGACATCAAATTTGAGTACTTATATCACTACTTGGATGATGTCGTTGTATTTTCCGAGACTTTTGAAGAACATCTAGATCATCTGCGAGAAGTTCTGAATCGCCTTCGTAAGGCTGGGTTAACTGTCAAGTTGTCCAAGGTTGCCTTTGCTAAGCCCTCTATGTCATTCCTAGGGCATATTGTGTCACCCGATGGGGTAGCTGTCGATCATTCTAGAACACAGGCCATCCGTGATTTTAAACCTCCTAAGGACATCAAAGGTATCGCTAGATTCATTGGTATGGTGAATTTCTTCAGGAAGTTTATTCCTAACTTCGCTAATAGAGCGGCGCCCTTAAACCTTCTTCGTAGGAAAGGCATCAAATTCGAGTGGGGACCTTCTCAACAAGCCGCTTTTGAAGATCTGAAATTAGCTCTCTGTAATGCCCCTGTCCTTGCTATGCCTGATTTCTCGAAGAAATTCATTGTCCAAACCGACGCATCGTCGTCAGCAGTAGCGGCAGTCCTTCTTCAAGAGACTGAACTAGGGAGGCGACCCATCGCCTATGCGTCTAGGACACTGTCGGCTCAAGAAGCCAAGTATTCCATCTATGAGCTCGAAGGTTTGGCAGTCTTATTTGCCTTAGAAAAGTTCCGTCTCTATCTGGAACATGTCAAATTCGACCTGGAAACAGATAATCAAGCCTTAAGCTGGGTCTTAGGTAGGCCGCGTCGTACTGGTCGTATAGCCCGTTGGGCCATCCGTATTTCTGCCTTCCAATTTGATGTACGACATATCAGAGGTACCGAAAATGCTGTTGCTGATGGACTCAGCCGTATGTTTCATAACGACGTCGAAACCCACGAACCGGTCGATAGTTCATCACCTTCCGAGTCCATACTATCTGGTGTTAATGCCATCTTAACAGATGCTCCCATGCTTTTTAGGGATATTGAGAAATACCAACGTGAAGATCCGACGCTGGCTCCTATAATGGAAACCCTTTCTTCTGGGGAACATGCTGTCCCTTATGTTCTGAGGAATGGTGTTCTATGTTGCCCTTCGAGGCATGATAAGTTGATGAAAGTTGTTGTTCCAGCGGTTCTTGTACCTATGATCTTCAAGTATTATCATGAGACCCCATTAGGAGGGCATCTGGGTATCTTTAAAACTCGTGAAAAGATTCGTGAAATGTTCATCTGGAAAGGTATGGACGGTGAAATTCGGGAACTCGTAAAAACTTGTAAATCTTGTTTGATCAGTAAACCCACCATGTCCACTAAAGTAGGCCTTTTGTCTTCTCATCAAGCGTCGCGCCCCATGGAACGCCTGTATATTGATTATGTAGGACCCTTCCCCCAGTCAAAGGGGAATGCCAACAAATTCATCTTTGTATGTGTAGATGGTTTTACAAGATTTTCGTGGTTATTCCCGACTAAGCTGGCTACCGCTCAGTCAACCATTACTTGCTTAAATTCTATTTTTGCTTCTTTTGGTCCGTGTCAATATATTGTATCTGATAATGCTAAGGCGTTCACATCAAATTTATTTCGTAAATTCTGTTTTGACTTGTCCATCTCTCATGTAACCACTTCTGCTTATTACCCTCAACCTTCTCTGGCTGAACGGGTTAACCGTAATCTCAGGTCCGCACTCATTGCCTATCATCATGAAGATCCTTCCAGGTGGGACACGTCCCTGCATTGGATAGCTTTTGCTTTGAATTCGGCGGTTCATGAATCTCACAAGTTTACTCCAGCTTCTTTGATGTTCAAGTTTGTTCCCAACTCGCCGCTCTCTAACCTCTGGTCTTTGAATGACATTCTACCCGAGACAATAGATCCGGATAACATTAAAGATCTTTGGAAGAAGGCTAAAGCCAATCTTAAAGTGTCTCATGAAAAGGTTAGGGAAAGGTATGATCGTGGACGGAGACCCACCACTTTGAAGGTAGGTGACCAGGTTATGGTCAAAAATTTTGTTCCCGCGGGCAAGCTTGCCCCCAGATTTCATGGGCCTTGTATCATTCTCGATTTTCTTACGCCGGTTACCTTATTGCTAAGTAATCCAGCCACCGAGAGGATATTTAGAGTTCACCTGTCCCAGGTGAAACCGGTGTAATTTCTGTGTTAACTTGCTTCATATTATTTTGAAAGGATATGAAGGTTATATTTTTTTTGAGTTTCACTTTTAAGGCATTCTGCCCCTTCTGTAATATTTTGGTTTTAGATGTAAGCCTTGTGTAAAAACTGCCCCGACCCGTTAAACTGCCATCCTGTTCTTGCCACGGCCATTACCACGCTCCCGTCTCCTGCTCCACCTTACACTGTGGCTTCATAATAGTAAATGCCATGGATATCTACACGCCGCTGGCCCCTCAACCTCTCCACAAGCCTGTACCCTCAAAGAAGATGATAGTCCAACACAATTCTGCCGCCTAGCTTTAATGTTTCAGCGCCCCCGCAGCCGCGCAGCGCCGTGCAGCGACTGGGGAGGGGGATGGGCCCCCTCCTCTCCAGCGAGGACGACATGTGCACGGCGAGCCGGAGCTCTCCCCCCGGCCAAGGCTGATGTGCGGCGCACGTCCTGCTACATGCCCGCAGCCTGTATCTGTTCACCGCGGGCGCGGCGTACTTCAACACCTCTGCTCCCCTCATAGTGCGGGCGAGCGGTATCTCAGGGTACTTGAGGGGTCCGAGCGGCCTCCGTTGGACGCAAGCTGCAACGGCCGGTCTGGCCATCCGACTCAATCTACATCAACTACATGGACAGTCACCATAAGCAATAATTACACTTGGGAATTCAACAACAATATTTGGTGGACATTGCAAAACTTTTCTTCACTTTTAAGCATTAAAAGTTTATCTTCAGAAATTCAAATTCTACAAACATAAAGACTTTCATTCACCTGCAACAACAACATTTTGAAACTGAATTAAGAAATCTTGTAAATGCTTCTGCTATCTATCTTCGTATCAACATCATTACTTGGACTTTGTTTCAAACTGATTTCATGTGTCACCCCTGGAGGAACTTTTGGGGGGGGAGGTCTGTACCGGGCGGTACACCTCTACTCTGTTTATTTAAAAGTTGCGCCAGTTGAAACTCCTCTTCTGGAGGAAGTCCGAACTTTATCTACACTATTAATCTACTAATTCCTCAGAAGATGTCACTACCTGGAAATTTTTGAGTTTTTGAACTGTGTCACTTTTGATGTGTTTTTGTTTCGCTTGAAGTAAGAAGTGTGAACTTTCTCTTCTAGAGGACACTACTGAAGATCAACAATAGTGCGACCTAGTGCGGAGTTAAAGAACTATTTTGTTGGAGAAATTTTTATTTCAAGAGTTTGTTCTTTGTTAAATTTCCTTCTGTCATTGTTTAAGTTGGCTGTATACCCCTCTTTTTCCCCTTAGTTTGGATCTAGCCAATCCCGAATTTCTTTAATTAATTTTCCACCAATAATGTGTTTCTTTTTCCTCTATGTAGGGGTTTCTTTTCCCTAGCCAATAAAGATTTTGTGGGAGGGTGTTTTCTTTCCCCTAACGCCTAGAATCTTCCGCGAGAGGATATAAACTGCTGATTTTGGGGTCTCCGGGCCACTTCTGTTCCATCTTTCAGTGTATTAAGTACATAGCAGGAGGCGGGAAGCGCCTCTTTCTTCTTCAGCCGTTCAACACCAGGTAATGGCCTATTAATAACTTCTTTTCTTGCTAGGTCGGCAGTTTAACACTCGCGGCGGGTTCGAAGCATTTCCATCATGTAACCTTTTCCTAAAATGTAATTACTCTTTTCATCTTTTTCTTGTAAAGCTACATATTGGGATAGAGAGTGCTAACCCTCTCGAGCTCCCACTCACATTTGTTTTGAGGTGAACTTATTTTCTCAAACTATTCTTCGTTTATGTAATGTAAAGTGTTCTTCTCTAAGTCACCTCTGTAGTATGGGATTAGCCCTTGCGTTAGTGGCCCAGAGCCAGATTAGGTTTTAAAAACAAGGTGTATTAGGAGTGCAAGTTCGCCTCCTCTCAAATTGTTATTTTAGAGGTCATGTAATCAACCTTCTTTTCATGTAATAGACCTCCGTAGTTTGGGTATTTTACCCCTGTAAATACGTCCTTAGAGGACAGCTTGAAGGTAGAGTTTGGTGTGGCCTTGTGATAGGCTTACAATTTTGAGAGCGGATCGCGCTTTGAAATTTGTTTCTGTATGCCTCGTGCAGGCTTTATGTGTAATGTTTGGAGCCAGTGCTCCTGGGAATGAATGGGGTTTTCTGCCCCTTGGCTAAAATTTTTTTTGGAGTAAGGCGGGGCTGATTGCCCAAGAGTTATGAAGTAAGGGCACTGAGCCCGAACCCAGTAATATTGTACCTACTTTTTTGCTACTCTGTACCTGTTATGATTGTTATCTCTTGTTTTTGAAAAGAAAATATAACCTAGTTAAATTTTAAATTAATTTTACCTTGCACGTTAATTTCGTAGCTTGAAACCCATTCACACCCGCACCTTCTTTCACCTCTACCTACCACGGATATATCTCCGTAACAGTTACATTCAGTTTCTAACGACTTAAAGATAAGAGATATAGAACTAAACGAAGCCAAACTGAGGATTGTGGCGGCTCAGTGAAATCACAGAGGCTTGTAGACTCAACGCTGAAAGGCATAACAATCCATAATGAAGTTGTATGTAATGTATGTATGTATGTATGTATGTATGTATGTATGTATGTATGTATGTATGTATGTATCTTAACTCAGGACTTTGTATAACACCATCCGGGGAGAATACAAATCATGGGTGATTAAAATGATCTACCTGTTCCAGTATCGTATTCCCTACCTAACATTTACCTGCTCAAGTTTCTTTCTAACTGAAAATATAACGCTGTGAACTCGCAGCAACCATATTTAGTATTCACCCAAAAGCAAGAGTTTTCAAACAATTTCACACAACGTTTAAAATTAAAACGTACTTTTTCACGCAATACCAAACTGAAACAGATGGATCATTGCAAGTACTTAGGGAATCGCAATTAAAGAAAAGGATATCGCAATTTTGAGATATGCCGATGATATTTTATCCGATTCTGCAGAAGATCTGGACAATGGCATGGACACAATCTTGAAGGAGGCGTACAAGATGAAAAGAAAAGAGTGTGCAGTAGAACGAAGTCATGTTCTGCAGGAAATACTGCATTAGAAAATTATTAAGTTATTATACTAATACTGTAAATGTTTCTTACGTACCACTAACTACTGCTTGAGGGTTTTTAGAGACGCCGAGGTGCCGGAATTTTGTTCCGCAGGAGTTATTTTATTACTATACAGTATTCTGCCTAGTGGCAGGTCCGTGTCTTCGTATGGAGAATTTCTGGCGCCAATGTTCCCTGTTTTCAGCTTCTTCCTTCAGGCTGCTGTATCTTCTCCCATCCTTGACGTCATCCTGATGTTGAATTCTTCTTCTTTCTCGACCTGAAGTTCCTTTCATCTTCCCTTCGATGACGTCGCGTATGAGCCTCTCGTGTCTACGTATGTGTCCAATCCAGTTGGCCTTTGTCTGGAGAATTGTATTAAGAATAGTTTTATTCTCTCCTATTCTTCTCAGTACATCATCCTTTACGTGTCAGTAAATCTACCGACACGAGGCTGACGTATTTGAGCACCTTCAAATACCACCGGACGGAGCCACGACTGAACCTGCCAAGGTGGGGCCAGAAGCCCAGCGCCTCAACCGTCTGAGCCACTCAGCTCGGCAATATTATAAGAAGAAGAAATAAATGTGCTTGTATTTTTTTCAAATGTAGGCTCATTGGTACACCAACGGCTCGTACTTTACACAGTTCCTTATTTGTTCGTGTTTGTAGTGATCGTGATATAAATTCACTAAGAACTGAATACATGGTGCAGATAATTTGGGCCTCTATGGTGTAGTGGTTACTTTGATTAACTGCCACCCCAGGAGGCCCCGGATGGATTTCCGGCTCTGCCACGAAATGTGAACAATTGTACGAGGACTGGAACGGATCCTCTCAGCCTCGGGAGGTCAACTGAATAGTGGAGTTCGATTCCCACCTCAGCCATTCTCGACGTGATTTTCCGTGGTTTCCCACTTCTCCAGACAAATGCCAGGATGGTGTCTAATTTAAGGCCACGGCCGCTTCCTTGTCTATCCATTCTAACGTTCCTATCCCTCATATTAGTAGGTGAGGCAGCCTGGGAGAGGTACTGGTCCTACTCCTCCTTTGTATCCCTGACCAAATGTCTCACGCTCCACGACGCTGCCCTTGAGGCAGTAGAGATGAGTCCGATGGAGAAACCAAACCTAGGTGGTAAACTGACTGAATTTAAAAAATGCACTTTAAAGAGTTGAACAAAAAGAAATAAAAGCAGTCCAGCGCTGAAACTAATAAGGAACTGTTTCAAGCTGTACTACTGAAGCTGAAGATCTGAACCATTATAAGACATCCAGTCGGTGATATACTTGGCATCAATCTCACACTGCAACTACTGAATTCTTCCCGTGCCCCAACATTTTACTGGAAATTATTCCAGGACTGAATTAACGCTGGTGGAAACGCTCCCTTTATCTTAAATCTGGCTGCTGATTTCTTTGATCTAGAGTTCCATTCGTGTGGTTTCCTTTCGTCGTCGTTATTCCCGTTCACTCCTCAGTGTCGATCTTTTGAGACGGCCTCATCTCTCTCCTCCAAACCCTCCAATCCTCAATCTCTTTCTCGTCTCCATGAATCAATAGTACAGCTGTGGTTTCTCAGGGAAGGGAGGCTGTGTGTTACGCTCTAGTACGCCGTTCTAGTCGTCCCGCTTCTGGTCCGATTTATCTCTTTGGTAAGTGGCTGATAATCACGCTGTTTTTGCCCACTAAACAACAAAGACCACCACCATTCTTCATTTATCTATTTAGTAAGTACCCAACGGCATGGTTCTACAGTGTACAGTCAGCTCCACATTATAATTTTTATTCGTTTTCAAAAAAATATTAATTACAGACTCTTGTGCCTTTCAGCGAGGAGTCTGCAAGCCTCTGTAAATTCACTAATCCTCTATTTGTAACTATTTCTGTGGTTACGTTTAGTTTTAAACCTCTTATCTTTAATCCCTAGAAACTGAGTATATTTTTTTACAAGTTGCCTTACGTCGCACCGACACAGACAGGTCTACGGCAACGATGGGACAGGAAAGGGCTAGGAGCAGGAAGGAAGCAGCCGTGGCCTGATTTAAGGTACAGCCCCAGCATTTTACTGGTGTAAAAATGGTAAACCACAGAAAACCAACATCAGGGCTGCCGACAGTGGGGTTCGAACCCACTATCTCCCGAATACTGGCCGCAATTAAGCGACTGCAGCTATCGCGCTCGGTGAAACTGAGTCTATCCGTCGTCGTCTTGGTCTCCATCTACTTCTCTTACCTTCCATAACAGGGTCAAATATTCTCCTGGGTAAGCCACCCTCCTCCATTCCCCTCACATGACTCCACCACCGAAGCCAGATTATGCGTACAGCTCCATCCATCGAGTTCATTCCTGACTTATCCTTTATCGCCTGTACTCTCCTGTCATTGTTCCCACCTGTTTGTACCAGCAATCATTCTCGCTGTTACCGGACGAGTTGGCCGTGCGGTTAGGGGTGCACAGCTGTGAGCTTGTCTGAGAGCTGTCTTCCTTCTTAAAGAACACTGTTTATCGCAACTGCGAGCTCATTGCATTAGCTTTACTGCATGTTGAATCAATCTCTATTACTATACTGCCATCCTGGGAGAACACACGTCCTAAATACTTGAAATTATCTACCGTTCCAGCTTTGTATCCCCAATCTGACATTCTATTCTCTTGCACTTCTTACCTACCCACATCAATTTAGTCTTAGTAGTCTAGGAAAGGCTAATTTTCATACCATACTCATTACACCTATTTTCAAGTTCCAAGATATTAGACGGCACAATCTGTCATTAAGACCAAATCGTCAGCACAGGCCAAACTGCTTACTATATTTTCCCCTAACTGAATCCTTCCGTACCACTTATCAGATTTAAGCAGATGATCCACGTAAACTATGAACAACAAAGGTTAGGAGCACAGCCTCGTTTAACCCCTGTATGCACCTTGAAGCAAGAACTCATTCTACATCAATTCTTACTGCAGTCCAATTGTCAGAATAATTGCCTTTGATTTCGTTCAATAATCTACCCTTAATCCCATAGTCCCCCAGTATGGCAAACATCTTTTCCCTCCGTATTCTGCCATTTGTCTTATCTAGATCTACGAAACATAACTATCTATTCCTTTCATACCATTTTTCAATTACGTGGTGCATACTGAAAATCTGATCCTGACAGCCCCTGTGTTGCTTCAGAGGACCTACTTGACATGTTATCAACATCAACAGCCATATAGCGCGTGCGTGAACGTTTCATTCCTAGTGCCTTAACGTCGCTCAAATACATATACGACTTTTGGCGACGCACAGACCGGAAGAGGCTGGGATTGGGAAGGAAGCGTCCGTGTCTTATTTGAGATACAGCTCCAGAATTTGCCTGGTGTGAAATGGGAAACCACGAAAAACCATCTTGCGTGCTATCAACGGTGGGATTTGAACTCACCATCTCCGAAATGCAAGCCCACAGCTACACGACCCTAACCGCACGGCCAATTCGCTCGGTACATGCGTGTGATCTGCCGAAGAACAATATTCTAAAACTAGAGAAGTATTTCAATTATCTATGCTGAGGAATACGTGACCTAATTTATGGGGAAAGGAACCACAGCTGAGCTTCCAGTGACACCTGCCAATAAGCAGACTGGTAGGTGTGGCTTTCACCGTCTGTTGTAGACAGGGCTTCTCTAGCCGAGGCGCTAGCGAGTTCAAACCGCACAACGGACCAGCATCATCTACTGTACGGAAATTGGCGCGTTAATTACAAGTAATATCCACTCGACCTAACTTCAAACGAAGTGTTTACTGGGCTCCAGTCAACAGGCAAAATTTAACAAATGTACCTGTTTCCTGGCTAACGCTTTCACGAACACCGGTAATTTGTCTAACTGGCTGTGTGTCCTCAACAAAGACAGCCTTGAGTACTGCAATCAAGTGGCATTGTATTATAGTCGTGTGCTCAAACTCTATAAATAATAAATAACACATTATCAAAAAGCAGGGATCACACGGGGGAAAAAGCACCACAAAATATATCAAACCGACAGACTCGTCAAAATAAGACATTAACTCTCATCTGATATACTTCCGGACGAGTTTTAAATGTCAAAGAACATCCGAAATTAAAATAAGGATGGATCGAATGTGGTTGAAAATAGGATTTCAAGTAACGCACAA
Source organism: Anabrus simplex (assembly GCF_040414725.1). NCBI lineage: Eukaryota > Metazoa > Arthropoda > Insecta > Orthoptera > Tettigoniidae > Anabrus > Anabrus simplex. The sequence goes on along the minus strand of NC_090272.1, from coordinate 48,197,051 downwards.
CGTTTCAGATATCAAGTTACAACATAGAAATAAAACAATTACAGAACTCCCGCATTAATAGGAACTGCTAATCATTATATTCCCCCCCCCCCCACTTAAAACAACAATCACTACTGTATCCCCCATCCCAGATCTCTTAAAGCAATTGAAGGGAGTTAAAGAATTATTATTATTATTATTATTATTATTATTATTATTATTATTATTATTATTATTATTATTATTATTGTACCGGTTGGTACAACTCTACGCCACAATTTTGAATTTTCCGCCTTAAAGTACTCCCCTACAGCAGAAACTCTGAACTTTAAAAACTGAATTATCTCAACAGTTTCTCAGAAGACGTCACTGTGTTAATTTCGAACTGCTTCTGTTTACTAATTATCAAGAAGTGTGAACATTCTCTGATAGATGCCTCCACAAAAACTATGCCCATGCACCCTGGTGCGAAGTGGTAAAACTTTATTTGAAGAAATTTTGTATTCATAAGTTTGTTCCTTACTAAATTTCGTTCTTTCATTTGTGGGTTGGCAATATAAATCTTTTCTTTCCGCCAGTTTTGAAGTTAGCCAATCAATAATTTCTGTCATTAATTTTCAGCCAATGGGGTCTTTCTTCTCCAATTTTGATGTGTAACTGTAAGCTACCCAATAAACGACTGTGGGTGTGTCTTAATTATTCATGAAAGGTCTCGAATCTTCCCCGAGAGTATAAAAACTGCTGATTTTCCTGGCTCTCGGCGACTTCAACAACATCTAGCTTAGTGTATGGAAGTATAGCAGGGGGCGGGTAGCGCCTCTTCCTTCGGGCAGCAGCTCTTCAACAAAGGTAATGGCCTTTTAACATATTTATTTCTTGCTAGCTCAGCAGTTTAACCCTCGGGGAAGGTCCGAAACCTTTTCAATGTAACCTACCTGTCTAAAAATGTAACTTAGTGCCAGCTTATGTAAAATGTTCTTATTACTTTAACTGTAAATCGGGGATAGAGAGTGCTTTACCCTCTCGAGCTCCCCTTCATTTTGATTTGAGGTGACTACGTCTTCATAACCGATTTTCTACTCTTAATGTATTAAAATTTTCCTATACGAGTCACCTCCCTAGTGTGGGAATAGCCCCCGTTTAATCGGCTTAGTGCCCCTTAGGTTTTATAAGGTTTCATGTAGGAGTGCAAGCAACGCCTCCATTCATCTTGGTATTTTGAGCTATTTAATTAATCTGTTCTTTTCCACTAAGGCCCAGGAGGTTGGGTACGAGATACCCCCGCTTCATTTGATGTAAGCAGAGCCTTGATGGCCATTTAGTGTAATAGTTTGGTATTGCCTTTAATAGGCTTGAAAAATTGAGAGCGGCTCAGCTCTTTCTTGTGTTTGAAAAGTGCCTCTGGGAGACTTGAGGGTAAAAGGTGGGAGCAAGTGCTCCATACAATAAGGGGATTTCTGCCCTTTGGTAATATGTGGTTGTGAGCTGAGAGCTCAGGAATTGTAAAAGGTGGGGCTCGAAGCCCAGATCGTTAAAATATCTCTATATCTGGGATTTCCTGGTCTTGTACCTGATTTGTTAACTTGTTGTTATTTGTTGTATGTTCAAAGTCTATATCAAATCTGTTAAGTTTGGCTGTTTTGAAAATATAACCTTTATTGAAATTTTAATTCATCTTTCGGACTTGTAGTTAGACCCATTCCAGCCCGCACCTTCTTCCTCCTCTTCTTCTTCTTCTTATTATTATTATTGAAAATGAAAACCTATAACCTGTTTTCTAGTCATTGACCGGGTCAGGGATGTAATGAATGAAGCAGATATAGGCTGTTAGTACGATGGGGTCGTCACTCCCAAAATGATTTAGTAATGGATGATAGATGCAATGAAATGAGAATGGAGAGTGTTGCTGGAATGAAAGATGACAGGGAAAACCGGAGTACCCGGAGAAAAACCTGTCCCGCCTCCGCTTTGTCCAGCACAAACCTCACATGGAGTGACCGGGATTTGAACCACGGTATCCAGCGGTGAAAGGCCGACGCGCTGCCGTCTGAGCCACGGAGGCTCCTATTATTATTATTATTATTATTATTATTATTATTATTATTATTATTATTATGTCAAGAAAAAGTTCTTCTGACCTAGGTGCCAGTTCTGAAAACTAGGCACCACGATGATACAAATGTAGGTCTACAGATTTGCCTTAAATTATGGTTACTGGTATAGACTAAAAGTAGAAACTTAGTTTTTTGAAGATGACAGTAAATAAAGGCATTAATGTAAGTTTAAGTTTTACAAAGTAGCAGTGTGTGCTTTGTGTGTTTTACACTCATTTTCATATACAACAGAACATCATGAAAACTACAGATAAGTTCATATTCACAGGACATGTTCATTAGTATGTTCTGCAGAAACGATTAGCATTTTAGTCACCTGGTGTTCCACTGTTGCGCCAGAGACGAGGAGGACGCAGATCTGTCCTGCAATGCCATGCGGATGAGATGTCGATCTTCTCGGGGGATGATTTGGGTGGTGCGACCAGACCGATCTCGTCGTGTTCTACGGCCTTCTGTGAACCATTCTGTACACACCCGTTGCACTGCCAACACACTTCGTCCCACACAAGCAGCAATTTCCCGGATGGATGCATCACGTTCTCTCATGCCCATAACGCCCCCTCTTTCAAACTCAACTGACGGTACGGTTCTCGCATTATGTCTGCGAGGCATCCTGCACGTCTGCTCAAGTCACACTGATCCATTACCTTCGCTTTACAGCGACAACGAGAGCCACAGGCACATTTTACCAGTCGGTGGTGGAGCACCGAGATATCGATGTGGACCTTAAACCTGAGCGCCAACATGCTTCAAATGCTAATCGTTTCTTCAGAACATACTAATGCACATGTCCTGTGAATATGAACTCCCTATCTCTAGTCTTTTAAAGTGTTCTGGTTTTTAGGAACATGAGTGTATGTTAATGCACGTGTCTTGTAGTATGAGAAATTAAGTACCAAATTTTCACTGTTCTGTATGGGTCAAAATTGTCTAATGATGGGCCATTTATTTTAATAAACATTAAATTATTATTGGTGTCAGACCACATTGTGTGATGACCTCAAATTTTTATTTATTAGCTTCAATAACATGAACCGTCCCTCGCAAATAACACTGACACAGTACGAAGCAACTTGTCTCAAATCTATTTCTTTAATTATTATTTTTTGACACAACTTGCTCAATAGCTCGCTTAACGTCATCCCGTCGCTAAGCACTTCGAATGCGCGACATCGCAATCAATCCATCCGTCGACTTAAAAATCTGATCTACTAGCAGGCACAAATTGGAAATTTCAACTTCAGGTAAAAAAGGAAGATAAAAGTAAATTTCTCAGCTAATGCATCCTTTCACTCCACCCATAGGGGAAATAAAGAGTTCTGATAAATCAAAAGAAATATATAGCTTCATAATCTACGTCCAACAATATGGCAGCTGATCCAGCACACAACACTTAATGCCGTGTCAAAAGACAGCCCCCACCTACCAATCCAACCATCCAACCATCCAACAAGCCGGTCGCTGATTTACTACGCAATTTTATGGCTATAAATATTCGCACGATACGTATTACGAGAAAAATTCTGCTGCTTCGGTGACGTTACGTTGTGTGAGGGGCTTTGATATGATCTAGACGAAACGCCTGTCAAACACATTGGAAAGTGGTTTAAAATACGGCGCCATTTGTATTCTACCTAATATATATAGAAGGCAGTGTTCTAGCACACGGTAATAGCGTGAGGAAGAAGATGACGAACACTGGTTGCCTGGTTACCACCGTGTGGGTTTTCTGTCCATGCAAAACTTATGACGCTAATTCCAGATAGACCCACGCTCAAAAGCACATCCATGTTACAATCTAGGCGCCAGACTCGTAAACTAGTCGTCAAGGTGATTGAACTCTGATCATCATCACAATCATCATCAATAATATGGTGAGATACAACTGAGAGGATATACTGACTGATCGGCAGATGTGGTTACATATTTCTGACGAAGGCCTACAAAACATTGTCAATCATGGCGAAGAAGGCACAAGAGATCGCAGAAAAGAACGTGAAAAATCAGAGAAAACAGAAATGTTTCCTTTCGCAAAAAAGCTATTGATAATGAATATATCTTTCAATAAATGAAACGCAATGTTATATCAAGGTGAACTGCAACTTTACATCAAACGAACTTAACCTGTAGCGACCAAGGCCTATGGTAACGATTAATGTAACGTCACTGACAGTACACTTTCTATTGCAACACACAATATTTATACAAATCCACAGCCGCTGCATGTTTGGCGACCAAAGTCTACGGTAACGACTAATGTTACGTCACTTCCGCCACACATTTTGTCGCATTGTTACAGAAATTTTCGAATGAACCCACCCATAAGACATATTTATGTCAAAATTACTAGTTGGTTCTACAACAAGGAGTTGTAACGGATCTGATGTGCCAAATATTGCGTCAGAGCTTGTGGTCTTAGAATCGTCTCTTCAGCCATCTAAGGAACGCATACTCGACAACACTGATTCAATTCAATAGCAGGAGATCGTTATTCTATAATGTCTATATTAATAATATTATTATTATAATTATTATTATATTATCATTATTATTCTTTGATACAATTCGCTGCAAATTTGAGTCTCCTCTCCCCATATTTTACATTTGGGCCGAGAACTTTTCTCTCTCTCTTCTGGATACTTTTTAGTCCACCTTTTCCAATCATGACCAATGTTCCCGCTGCATACAGGTACTCATATTCAACAACGGTGCCTTGATGCCTCAATTTAGCCCCATAGGATAAAACGTTTGTTGTAGGAGTTCCTTGTCAGTTGATATGTAATTTCCAATTTTTTCGCCCGCCCCTTAATGTCATTCATTCCCGACCTATTCCCTTGTAATGTTTGTCCCAAATACTTAACGCTCTCAAGTCCCCGTGTGTTTTTGTCTATTAACTTCAACAACTGAAGGACCTCTTTAATGTTGGTCATGAAAGTAGTATTATTAAATCTTGGAAGAGTTGTTGAGGATCGAATCTAGTACTCCAGGTACCGGGCGGACGTTACACCTAAACTTCGGGAATAAAATGAAATGGCGTGTGGCTTTTCGTGCGGGGAGTGTCCGAGGACATATTCGGCTCACCAGGTGCAGGTCTTTTGATCTGACTCCCGTAGGCGACCTGTGTGTCGTGATGAGGATGAAATTATGAAGATGACACATATACCCAGTCCCCGTGCCAGCGAAATTAACCAATGATGGTTAACATTCCCGACCCTGCTGGGAATCGAACCCAGGGTCCCTTGCGACCAAACCGCAGCACGCTAACCATTTAGTCATGGAGACGGATACTTCGGGAATAACAGTGTATTTAGAAGATCTTAACCTTCATAATTCTACGAAGTTGTTAAAGCTCGCGGGAGTTATTTACTATCACTTTTGAGAGGTTATCACAGAGGATATAAGGAGCAGTACTTGTTTAATATGCGGCGGTCTCTCCGGCCAACAGCACATCAAAGAGATGAAGTGAACATCACGGCAGGCGTGGTAAGGGTGAAGATATCTCCGGCAGTCAGGCGAGCCGAGAATCAGCCCTCATCAAAGTAAATGCATCCCAGCGGCCCCAAAGTAATCCGGGATAACACGCCATCGCATCGGTAAGTTTCACGCCAAAGAGAGCGCGGTGTTGAGAGACACCTGTCTGCAAGATTTCACTAAGATTTTATTACAGGTGTTGCAATGTATTGCCGTTTGTATAAATAGAAAGGTATTGATGATGCTTGTTGTTTAAAGGGGCCTAACATCGAGGTCATCGGCCCCAGAAAGGTATTCTAGGAAGGGAATGTTGACTGTACCGCTTACGCTATAGTCGGAGTGAGTAGTTCAGACAGTTGAGGCGCTGGTCCGCTGAACCTAAGTAGTCAGGTTCGATCCAGGTTCAGTCCGATGATATTTGAAGACGCTCAAATATGCCAGCCTCATGTCGGTAGATGTACTAGCACGTAGAAGAATCTCTTCGGAACAAAATTCAGGCACCCCAGCGTCTTCGAAAACTGTAAAAATTCTTCTACGTTGAGTAATTCAGTCTAATGACTGAGTAATTCAGTCTAATGACTGGTTTGCCCCTGCGATGAGTCTTCTCCAAATGGGTCCATCCTGTCCAGTACGTTTTACGTCTGCAAAGCTCCTGCATCCTGAGTTCATAAGAAATTACATCATGAATGTCTTCCTTGGTCTTCCACGAGGGCGTTTCCCCTAGTATTTTACCTTCCATCAACACATTCCTATGTCGAAACCTATGTCCCATCCAAGAAAGTTGTCTCTTCCTAATCTGACTCTAACAGCTGTCTAGTTTCTTAGACATTGTTCAATACCTCAGTGCTGGTCGTCTTCTCCACCCAATTTATCCGCTGCAGCCAACACCACATCTCAAAGGCTTCTGCCCTCTTAATATCACTCTTGGTCAACGTCCAGATCACAGCACAATACTGCACAACAGACAAAACATAAGATTTAATTATTCTTTTACGTAAGGTGAGGCAAGAAAAATTCTCCTCTTTCAACAAATGGAACGAAACAAAACAAGAAGCAGAATTATCGACTGCTCTATCGTCTGCCTGTCAAAACTCAAATATGAACGCCACCAAGCGGGATACAAACTATCATAGCAGCCCAGCTCCTACGACTACGAAACGATGCCCATTTTTCAGGTCTTGATCTCTTAGTGCTTGGATTTTTCAATAGAACAAACATACATCTCAGCTGTTCTCTATGACCTCAGAGGTGCTTGTATGCTAAATTTAACTCTCATCAGTTGGGTTGTTCCTGAAATATCGTAAATAGTGAGTGAGTGGTATTTCGCTTTTACATGCACAGGGTGCGTCAGCTAAAACGTTCACCGCAAATAACTCTTAAACCGCTGAAAGTATTAGAAATCTATTTTCACTTCCAGTTATGTTACCACGAGGTTCATAATCGAACTGGCTATACTTTTTCAGAGCGCAAATATCTGCCGGAATAACGGTACTTCCCTTATATTTGTAAAAGGACTTCACTGCTTTCTACACCCAGCCATAGGTTAATATGCATTATAAATTCAGAGGTGCAATTATTTTGAATCTTCGACAAGTAGTTCTTGAGAGAATGGAATATCTTTTAACATGCTTCATTCGTCACCCGTGGTCCGTCAATTTCCAATGAATCATTAACCAGACGGGCAAAGCACGATGCCAATAAATCCTGATCTAGTCGACATATAGGAGTTCCTTCATCCTCTTCTGACACCTAGGTATTCACTCTAATGTGCACTACTAACCGGATTGGGTAAAATAATTGCACCCCTGAATTTACGATTATTACTATTATTATTAGATGACATTTACTAATAGTAGTCACTTCATAACAAGTTGATGGTAATGTAGATAATGCACATAATGACTGTAGTTGTTTGAATCATCAGTCCATAGACTGGTTTGATGCAGCTCTCCATAACACCCTATCCTGTGTTAACCTTTTCATTTCTACATAATTACTACATCCTACATCTGCTCTAATCTGCTTGTCATATTCGTATCTTGGTGTACCTCTACCGTTCCTACCACCTACACTTCCCTCAAAAACCAGATGTACAAGACTTGGGTGTCTTAAGATGTGTCCTGTCATTCCCTCTCTTCTTCTGGCCAAATTTAGCCAAATCTATCTCCTCTCACCAATTCGATGCAGTATCTCCTCTTCGTGATTACATCTATCCGTATCACCTTCAGCATTCTTCTGAAACACCACATTTCAAAAGCTTCTATTCTCTTTCTTTCTGAGGTAGTTATCGTCCATGTTTCACTTCCATACAATGCCATACTCCAGACGAAAGCTTTCAAAAACATCTGTCTTCGGTAAATACATATATTTTCCTTCATATTTTTGGGTAATTTTTTCGCCATTTTAACGTATTTTTTGAAGAATATTGCGTCATTTATGGGCATTTAATAGGTCATCAAAATCCTCTGATGTTAGGTTTTGAAAACAATAGAATTCCATTTGTCAATTAAAATGAAACTACAGTTTTCTCGGCAGATACTGGCCCTCTGCAAACGTACTGTAAGTTCCATTATGAGTTGGTTGGCAACACTAGAATGTGCCTAGAACATCCCACATAGAGCAAAGGCCTCTTGCAAGAGCTGTAAGGAGGCTAGTTTTAATAATCCTAGGCAGCCACGCCGGAATATTTTAGCCTATCTTTTTAGCGAATTTCATGACCAAGTGTCTCCTAGTCCTTTCTCTGTTTTGTGTTTGTTGATCACTACTACTTCTGTCTTCCAACACCTCTTCGTCCGATCCGTGGGTCCCAGGAGGTGAGTTTGTGTGTCCAACTGTTAAGTCTCTCCTCACTGTGTGTCCGACCCACGTGCATTTAGGACAAGTTGCTGCAACCACCACGTCCTGAATACTTGTCTTTCTCCTCACTTCCGTGTGCCTTATTCTATCCTTCAACGTGATGTCGAGGTTTTTCGTGTCCATCATTTTTCTTGACAGATCCTCAGATCTACTCTGGGATAATGAGTATGTCAGCGAGCTGTGCAGAGGAACTGGGAGGATATACATTTTCATTACTTCTCTTTTCAATTTATATTATACTTCTTTTCTGCCAGTGTAAACTTGCGGTCTAAAACTTGGTCATGCTGCTACTATACGTTCTTGTACTATGTTTTGATATAATTCGTGTGGCAGAAGTGTATCCCTGGCAACTTTGCAGGCTGCGATGGGGTACGGATGGATTGCCAAGCAATGTTACCTAGCAACCGTGCTGGTGGTCATCTGAGATTACCAGCCGTTGACGGATGGCCATGACAGAGAGACATATTTATCGTCCTCTCATTTTCGCAAAGGGACAAGTGGTTTCTTTTCTTCTTGTGTTGTTGAATGACACAACCAGGCGGTTACAAGTAATTCTTACTCCTTCTTCCCAGCTATTTGTCATGACTTTTGTCTTTCTCGGGCTCATTTTTAGGCCTACATCTCTAGTACTATATTCGGAGTTATGAGTTATGTGAGGTTAACATATTAGTTGACTCAGCCCGTACGTAGATTATCAAGAATGGTATTTTGTCTTGCCCATAGGATCTGCCACGAGCGAATAGGTAACAAAACGTCAGCTTTAAAAAATGAGACTGGGATCTTGAATCCTCCCCCAAGCAAGGACTATTACAGCTATTGATAGCTCCCGGCGGTGCAGTTGAGTGGGGTCACTGCGGCAATGGGGAGTGGGGGAGTCGTGACTCATTAAGTTACTGCACCACTGTGCTTTAACCACTGTCTTTAATAACACACCATGCAAAAGAGATACGCCACTCCCACTCAGTCACCCTACTGTGGCGACGTTATGATGACCGGCTTGTAAACAATGGGCAGCCTGGAGTTAGGGGAAGCTACTACTGATGAAGACAGGTCAAAACCCATACAGTTTCACAACAGTGGTTCTACCACTAGTTCGAGTCACCCAATTACTGTTCAACTTACGTTGCCATAAGATGAAAACTCTAGTAAAAACTGTAAACATTACGTTGGGATTACTGTTTGAAAGAAAGGATACCGTCAATTTTCCCTTTACGAAATTCTAATGATAATAAATACGTCTTTCAATAAATAAAACACGATTAACGATGAATTTATAGCATCTAACGAATAGTTTTCGAGAGACACCTTTATGGAATCTGTGGTTGACAAGTGTAGGATTCAGTGCATCGAAAAGGGCAAACTGACCCAAGGCCTATGAAACTTCCAGGAATGATATAATCAGTTCTTTTGAGTGTGATTAGATAAGATCTGTTTGATATGCCAGCCCTTTGTACGTCTCTCAGTCATGGCCATCTATCAACACTTCACATCTTAGTCTGCACGGTTGCTAGTAACATCACGTCACACATTTTGTATTGCTAATTTCGCGACGCAAATTTTCAGACGACCTCAAGCCATAAGACATATTTATGTCCAAGCGAAAAGCAAACGACGTCGTGATCACTCCCACGAGCCCTGCACTTGTATGTGGAATGGGAGCCACTAGGATGGGACATTTCATTTCCTAGTTTGAAGCCAATCGCTATGCCAACAGCGTATCATGCATACACCCACCTCATCATACATAAAGCATTACTGTAATTTCCTGTACAATCTTTCATTCTAACGATCATTATATTATTATTATTATTATTATTATTATTATTATTATTATTATTATTATTATTATTCATAAAGGAATGAATTAATCAATTACTGGATGCTAGACGTGTTTCAGTTAGATTTTTTTTACAATTTGTTTTACGTCACACCGACACAGATAGGTCTTATGGCGACGATGGGATAGGAAAGGCCTAGGAATAGGAAGGAAGCGCCCGTGGCCTTAATTAAGGTACAGCCTCAGCATTTGCCCGGTTTGAAAATGGGAAGCCACGGAAAACCATCTTCAGAGATGCCGACAGTGGGGCTCGAACCCACTTTCTCCCAAATGTAAGCTCACAGCTGCGCGCCCGTAACCGCACGGCTGTTTTGGTTAGAAACCTGGACAATGACCTATAGGTTTTCTCATCCATTTTATTTGTTCTTATTTTTCTAGATGTGTGTATTTGCCTTTAGCTGTGGCGTGCACTGAACCCCACCTACGCTGGGGTAAATAACTTTGTTAACATTTTCTTATTATTCCTTAAGAACGCTTTTTATAATATGTTTAAAAAAACTGCGAACATCTAAGCCAAGCCAAGTACAGCTGTCTCGACAATCCGCTCACACTACCGCAGTTCAGCTTCTCCAGCGAGCTGTGTTTCCTTGCCGGCGCGAAAGAGAACTACCCCAGCGAAATTTAAGTCGCTTGAATGATACGTACACTTGAAGCTTCCTTGTCCTGGGAGCGGGACGGGGCTGTGGGCCTCCCCCGACAGGCCAGCTAGCTTAGGTAAGGCATGTTCGTTTTAATACTACACACTCGAAGTGTTCAGCGCCACACGCTAGAGGCTACAAGGAAAATATCAGCATGTTAATAGTATAGCCACCTGCACATAGTCTTGCTAATATAGAAGAATATATTTTATTTTTGGATTTCGGAATGTATAAAGTTTTTCGACCAATTCATTGATGGCACGTGTAGAGTATGTTTTCCGATAGCCAAAGAAAAATATTTAGGTTGACCAGTATGAAGCACGAAGTAAAATAATTATGTATTTGGTGATCTACGATGGTGGTATCTAGTGAATTTTTGTAGTGTTCTTCTTGGACGTGTGTTATACGTCGTGAGGAAAATTTTCCCTCGTTTGTCGCTGATGTGCGTACACTCAGTAAGCGAGTGAGACCATACAACTTCGGCGACGGTAAAATATCAGTTAAATTTTGCTGATTCAATTTTGTTAGGATTTTTAAGTTAAAAACAAATAGTTCCAGTGTATTTTTGTGAAAACCATGACTGTACTATGACGAAAAGTCACCGGGTGAAACTGTAAGTACATTGTTTAAAATCTGCTATACATTAAGTTATGATGGTATGGTCACTGCCGTAAATATCAATATGGAAATATGTGTGCGTATGTGGTTGAAAATAAAGACATTTCTCAGGTAGACCTTTCCACGAAAAATGCAGCCTTATAAAATTGTAATGTTGACTTTACAGAGTGTAGTGGGGGCTACGATTGCTTACATTTAAAAAACAATTTTGCAGCTGGGGCAACGAATGTCTTCACCGCACGCCACTGGCCTTTTGTATAATTATGCATATATAATCAAGGGGTCAGCGTTCAGAGCTTCCAGTCAAAGGTTCGATTCCCGGCAGGGTCACGTATTTTAACAGTGTCTGATTAATTATTCTGGTTCGGTAACTGGGTGTTTGTGAGTGTTCCAAAACATTCTTCTTCATATTCAGACAACGCACATCACCAGCCAGCACAGAAACATGCCACAGTTATTATATCCCTCCGTATAGGATTGCGGTCAGTATTGAGATTCGAGACCATTCCTCAGTGCTATTCTACACTACAGTATCATTCTATAAGTCGGTACCCAATCCATCTTTGTTTTCGGATACTTCAAAAATTATAAAACGATATGGATTTTAATCACATGGGAAGGAAGAGACGGAAAAGTATCTTTGAGTTAGATGTCAACCTCTAACATTATATGCAAATCTACGTTGATATTAAGGAATGAATACTCTGAAATTCTTAAGAACAGATTTTCTTTTAGGTATACGTTTTAAACGAAGATCTTCGTTAGATTAATTTTTACGCTGCTTTCCCCATCTACACATAAATTTCTTTCGGTACAGCACTTTCCTCAGAAATATCTTATATAGCCTACATACACATGTATATTGCATTACACATACAGTCGACTGAAAGCCGTTTATACCCGGATAGTTAAGGATGTTTTACGAAGCCACGTTACTACAAGCGGCCGAGTGCTTATCGACCTGTAGTGGAGCGCCTGGGGGTGTCCGCATAGGCCACCCGCATTGGCCTTGTGTGAGAGAAGTAGCCTAGCGCTCGTGAACGTCAGGCGCGAACAGTGACACTTCACCTTATTCCCAGTTTACTAGAACTCCTGTAACGTACATGTTTGCTTTCTTTTGGTGTCGCAAGATATAACTTTATGTTGACATTCCATGTTCTCAGGAAAAATCGCAATACTAATGTACTGTTGAGATATGACCGTCCGATCATCAGCAAGAAGGCTGGTTGGATCCTTAAGTAGTACACTAAACACTGTACTCTTATAGGGTACAGCTAAAAGTGATGCCAAAAAGTGGCATGGCAGGCAAGTCGAGGAGTGCGATAAAAGACGGATGCAAAAATTCTGCGTCCATGAAGAACTTGCAACAGATGCAATATATACATCGGTGTTGCGCGAATACAACGAAGCAACTCAAGAAGGCATGTTTTAAGAAACAAACATCAGAAATTATTTCATTTCGTAACTTCAAAAAAATGACTTTCATATGTCATTTTGTATTATATGTATTCTACATTTTTAACATTTTCAATGACGAAGTACGTCTAATGAACTAATCAGAAAGCTATCCGACTCGTTGGCTGAATGGTCAGCTTACTGGGCTTCGGTTCAGAGGGTCCCGGGTTCAATTCCTGGCCGGGTAGGGGAATTTAACCTTCACTGGTTAATTCCAATGGCCCGGCGGCTGGGTGTTTGTACTATCCCCAACATCCCTGCAACTCACACACCACACATAACACTACCCTACACCACAATAACACGCAGTTACCTAGACATGCCAGATGTCGCCCATCCTCATCGGAGGATCTGCCTTACAAGGGCTGCACTCGGCTAGAAATAGCTCCACGAAATTATTATTATTATTAATATTATCAGAAAGCGACAACATAGGTTTTCTGAAACCAAATCTTCCATCAGTTTTGTAGGAAGTAGAGTGATTGAACAGTTAGTTATATTTTTGCAGAATATTTCCTTCTGCAGCAAAGTATTTTCCAAGGTCGTAATTGTTGATCTTTTCTCTTACCTAAACATGGAGGAGAGCTTTAGTTCGCTCCTCGTACTCATAGCCGCATCACTTAAAACCTTATTCGATTTTGTTCACTACGTTTATCAAAATCAAAGAAGGGTCAATTTAATAAACGAAAAACCGAAAAAGTAGTTAGTGGGACGTAAAGCCAGTAACATTATTTATTAATTTAATAAAGCGAATTCACATTATTACTCATGGCTCATCTATATATTAAGAGAGTGTACTAAAACAGCTTTGGAAAATCCGCCTGTCCATCCTACTGGACCGATTTGCTTAATTTTTGTTTTATTCTCTCCGGAATCATCTGCCTGTGAATCACGAGATATTGATAGGTCCCTACGTTCAGCCAACTATGAGTAATCATAACATCAAATCATTAAATGATCACTCCAAAAATTGCAAGCGAAGGCTTACCCTAACCCGATATACTTTCTGTACTTACCACGTTGCTATGCAACTAACACTTTTTATATGAAAGTGTTAGTCGCTTAGCAACGTGATCCTTAGTAATGCAGCCATATTTGATTAAGACAGACAGTATAGCCTTCCTCTGATCACGGAAGAATACTACTTCCTGCTAGATATTCCGATTCTCTAACCTATCCCGGCTTCCAAATATATTTAACAGATGGCAGATCATTCCTAATAACTTACGGCTAAGAGAAAAATGTGTACGTACAAACAAACCCCGTCATGATATACGCCTTAGACATTATCTCGGAACACCTACAGAAGGATAACCTAACTGAATTAGATAGGATGAAGGTCACGTACCTTAAAAAAGTTCTCTGCCTGGCAAAAGACGCTCCTTCGACACAAACCTATGAGCTCACAAGAGAACCGTTCCATACAGAAGAACTGCGATTTAAAATACTATTACTTTCTTCGACACAATACCAGACTTTACATCAAGAACTGCAGGATTTTTAAAAAAAGGGAATATATGGACAGATTTTTACCAAACTGACGGCATGATGACGTCAGAATGGAAGAATTCTGACTACGAACTGCGGCAAACCATAACGCGCTTCTTATTAAATGTTCATGAAACCACTGAAAAAGGCAGGCAAAAAAAATGACTACGACAGACGTATTATTATTATTATTATTATTATTATTATTATTATTATTATTATTATTATTATTATCCAATACAAATGAACCCTATTTTACAAAGTATTTTAGAGGAGCCTCCGTGGCTCAGACGGCAGCGCGTCGGCCTCTCACCACTGGATACCGTGGTTCAAGTCCCGGTCACTCCATGTGAGATTTTTGCTGGACAAAGCGGAGGCGGGACAGTTTTTTCTCCGGTAACTCCGGTTTTCCCTGTCACATTTCATTCCAGCAACACTCTCCGTTATTATTTCATAGCATCTATCAATCATTAATAAATCACTTTGGGAGTGGCGACCCCATCGTACTAATAGCCTATATATGATTCATTCATTACATACCTGATCCGGTGAATGACTGGGAATCAGGTTGTAAGTTTTCATTTTCATTGAAACATACAATTTTCAATTAAACATAATGATGGTGATTTACAGAACCATTTTACGAAAGTTGCGATGAATGAAAATTATGAAATGTTTGTGACTGCATTTCTGTATGAAAATATGGTATAGTGGTTGTGAAAGCTGAATATTACAGCAGTTTAAATGAGAGTCCAAATCAAATCTTGCTCTTGTAAACACGGGACAATCAAATATTAAATGATCAAGTGTTTGAGTAGACCCACAAAGGCAAAAATAGTCAACTGTCAAAATAATTTTAAAACGTTCGAAATATGATTTGAAATTTCAATGGTCTAACATAAATTGTGTTAACTCAAAATTTGGCATCAAAAGTTTGCACTGCAGTAGTAAACCGTGGGAAAATATATTCTTCTAGTAACGGATCTATTTGAAGCAGAGGTCCAAAGGAGGTTCCACTGATTCAAGATATGTTCTTTGGTTTGTCTTCTTGCATAGCATAAGGGAGAACTGTCATACATGAATTCCAGACTTCATTGAGCAGCAGCCATTGCTAGTTGATGAGCTCTCTCATTTTCGATGGATCTAGTATGTCCGCGAATCCAGGAAATGCAGATATGGCGGTTTTGGTGAGCTATAGTTCTTACGGCAACTACTAACGGGTTCATATTATATTTGTTTCCTACAGACTTCAACGCAGCTTGCGAGTCGCTGAGTATTTGGACCCTTTTGTTGTTGTCATAACACCACTGTATTGCGCATTTAATGGCTAGTAGTTTTGCCTGAAAGACCGAACAGCAGAAGGATAGCTTATACTGCGCTGTAAAAACTTCACTTCTGTTTTCATGGACTACAAAAGCACGCCCAACAAGGTCCTTACCGTCGTTGCTTGATGTACGATAGCCATCAGTATAAATGATGCAGTCATGAGTGTCTACGCATTTGTTACGGAGAATCTTCTTGAACAATCTTGGATGACCAGACTGTAAAAAGTGGCCTTGTTGTTCTACAACAGTATTGATGATAGGTTGAGATGATGGCCTATTTTTCTTAAGTAATGACAGTTCGGCTAGTCTAATTGCAGTCAAAAAGAGCGGCTAAAATCCAGAAATAATAAGTGCTGCACCGGTAGAAGTTGTCCGGTAAGCTCGAGAGATCCGTAGCGCAAAGCCTCTTTGAATTTGCAATAATTTATTCTGGCCCCATTTCTTTCCCAATGTGTTTCGGAAAGAAGAGGCATAGTATGGAATCAGTGGCATAAATGCCGTCTAATAAATTATTTTAAGTACTTCTGGTTTCAGTCCCCACGACGGTCTGCATGCAACAGTTAGTCCCTGTAAACATTTACTGTCTTTAATGTTTAAGTTGTTGAAGGAGTTCAGAATGTGAGCTGCTTGTCCAGGGCAATCCAGGGTAACTGATCCTCAATTTTGATCTGATGTCCATTCATAATTATTCTTGGTTTCTTCTGTTTTCTTCTCCTCGAGAGAAACATTGCTTTGGTCTTCATTGCATTGCATTAAATTGCAGTTTGTTAGTTTCACTCCAATTAAAAACACTACAGAAGGCAGAATTTGTTCGAACGGTGAGATCTCCCACATTTTCAGCTTCAATTAGATGAAGAGAATCATCGGCGTAGGCAATGACTCTACATCCCGTTGGAAGAATTAGCTGTAAGTGGTCGCCATAAAGGATGTTCCAGAAACCAGGGCAACATGTTGATCCTTGCGGACAGCCTTTGGAAACATATATTGTGGAGACTGCTGTTCCAACCTGAAGCTTCACTCTTCGTTTATAAAAGTAGGACTGAATTAGTTTATAGAGATTTATTGGGCATCGTTTCTCCTTTAACTGGAACAAAATTTTGGGCCACCAAGCATTGTCAAAAGTACCACTTATGCCCAGAGAAATTAATACAGCAACTTTCTTCATTAAAAATATGCCTTGGATCCATTCTACCACGTCAAGGACAGCATCTTCGGTTGATTTCTGAGGGGCAAAGCCATACTGATTGCAATTTAGAAAACTATAGAAATACGACAGACATATCAAGACCAGTTACCTGACCTATTTATAACGAATCCCGCGGAGTAGCACGGGTTCTCTGGTATATATTTAAATCGTCCCTGATTGAGTCCACTATTATTCTTTGCAGCGCCATATAAATGGTGTCCTTGAAAAAGGTTCCAGTGATTTCAGAGGAGGCAGCACGCAACAAACAGAAGGAAGAAAGTTCCTATAAACACTAGTCGCAAACACAATATCTTCGGAGTTATTGTCCGGTACCACCACCACGTTTTTTATCTATTCTTCACAACATGTGCTCGATGTGATCGCCATCCATTGCAATACAGCCTTTCATCCTACAGTACTACAGTGTCACAACAAAACACGCGCCATTTGAGCACTAACATACACCTGACGAAAGTAACTGACCTGACTGCGACAGCAATACTGTCTGTAGAACGCAGTGGAATAGCGTAGGTTGACGAGTGTGTTTTGTTCTTACATTTTTTTAAATTAAAAAATGCTATCTGTTCGGGGCGTCGACCTGGAGATCTTTTGCCCCTACTTGCATCATATGATATGAACCTGCGTGTAATTGGAATTGCGGAAGAGTAGAGTGTTGAATGTGTGGAAAGGAACGTTAAGGACGACACAAACACCCGGTCCCTAGGCCACGGATATTAAATGTTTACAATTAAAAGCCCCTGACCCGATCGGGAATCCAACCCGGGGCCACCGGGTGACAGGCGGACGCGTTGCTCCCTACACCGCGGGGCCGGACTTCATTCTTGCATGATACAGTACAAATGCACACACACACAATGCATAATGTTTTGCATAAATTGTCTACGAACAATGGCTTCGCATTTTATTTCGCGACAAAATGTTCAGAGTGCAACATATACCCTCCTACGTAATAAAACCACAACACAATTGTTAGAATGAACTTGGCGTCTTCAGTCCCGGTTAAGTCAGGAGGTACTTGAAGGTGCTCAATTACTCTAGTGTAGGTAGATTTACCGGCATATAAAAGAAACCATTTTATCTTCGCGCTGCTTTACGTCGCACCGACACGGATACCGTAGGTCTTACGGTGGCGATGGGACAGGTTAGGGCAAAGAGTGGGAAGGAACCAATCTTGGCCTTAATTAAGGTACAGCCCCACCATTTGCCTGATGTGAAAACGGGAAACCACGGAAAACCATATTCAAGGCTCCCGACAGTGAGGTTCGAACCCACTATCTCCCGAATACTGGAGATTGGCCACACTTAAGCGACTGCAGCGATCGAGCTCGGTAGAAAAAGGAACCCTGCAGGGGAAAATTTCGACACCACCACAGTGTCTCCAAAAATTGTTAAAGTAGTTAGTATGACGTACAATTATTATTATTATTATTATTATTATTATTATTATTATTATTATTATTATTATTATTATTATTATTATTATTATTATTATTCCTTTTCTGGCGAGTAGTTTACAGTTCACTGTCTTTTGCTGGTATGGGCTTGATCAACTCTGTTACTTTCAACCTTGCCTTTGACAATAAGAAAGGGGCACACGTATGACCGATGCTAAGTAATGTTATTCCTAATGCAACCAGGCACTGCAATGAATAGTGTGAAAATGTCGCTAATAGGGTCAGTTGGTCAACGGTAAACTACCTCACTCCATTTTTCCCTAGTACGCCTCTCCAGTGATACCAGGCCATCTATGACAGCCGACAGGGCAACTGCTGCCGGATCCAGCAAGCCTTCGAGCTGAGCGTTTCCTGTCTCTAAACTAGGACGGCAATGGTATCACATTAATTGATTGATGTCCGACTCGTTGGCTGAATGGTCAGCGTACTGGCCTTCGGTTCAAAGGGTCCCAGGTTCGATTCCCGGCCGGGTCGGGGATTTTAATCTTCATTGGTTAATTCCAATGGCTCGGGGCTGGGTGTCTGTGCTGCCCCCAACATCTCTGCAACTCTCACACCCCACATAACACTATCCTCCACCACAATAACACGCAGTTACCTACACATGGCAGATGCCGCCCACCCTCTTCGGAGGGTCTGCCTTACAAGAGCTGCACTCGGCTAGAAATAGCCACATAAAATTATTATAACAATAGATCGATGACTGATTGATGCGTGTTGTTTAAAGGGGCCTAACATCGAGGTCATCGGCCACCTAATGGTACGAAATGAGATGACAAATTAAAAGTCCAAAATCCTCCACTGACCAGAATTCAAAGCGTGAGGACGAAGAATGAATGGATGGATGGATTGATATGAAGTTAAAACGATCAGTGGATCAGACCCAGAGTGCCTCACATGCACAGAAGCTGGCACAAAAGAAGAGTAGTACGGACCAAGGGACTGCTTCTATAGCACGACGCTGAATCGATTAGAATATGCTCGTTCTCGAAATGGGTCCAAAATCCAGGTCATCGGCCCTCATAATGAAATGTATCGCTAGAAAAGTAAAACCATGATATTTGCCATGTTGCGGCACTAATCAAGAGTAGCATAGACTCGCGGTATTCCATACATTATGGTACGACTCACAGGTAATGAAATTCGCACATGTATTACAGACCTAATGTGTTTCGCACATTGCGGCGCCCTTGACAGGCAACGCAAACCTATGGTGTTCACCACCTAGTGTACTAACCGCAGGGACTCGTACTATCCCGTGGTGTACCTCATATAGGGGGTACTAATCATAGGTAACCCAGAACCATGGGTTCCTTCATCCCATGGTGTCGCTCATATGGTGCTACTGATCACAGGTACTGTAAAAGCCGTCGAGCCCACGTTTGCTACTAATCACAAACCTATTTAGTACCCAACATAGTGGTACTACACGCAAGTAAAGGCAACCCATGGTGTTCCCCGCGTGGTAGTACTAATCACAAATAGTTTCATGGTTCTAATTTGATCATCCCTTGGTCGCCCCACAGGGGGTAGTGTGTTTGGTCCGCGAGAGTTATTTTATTTCCGTGAAGTCCGCCGGCAAGGCGGTTAGGACCCCCCCCCCCCTATCCGCCATCTGAGACGCGCCACGTGGGAGTATCACCTCTCCCCGTGCTACGCCAGCGTAGTAGGTTCGTGGTGTCACATTAATGAAGAGTATAATAAAGAAGATGCAACATTTTAGCCTCTCGTAAAACTCGGTGAAAATACCGACGGATAATCCCATCCAAATATCAAGGATAATTTATTTTCTGAATAATTTCAGGTTGACCAGAACGAGTTCGGAGATATACAATCTACGTCTGTAGGGACTTGGTAGATAGCACATCCTATACAAAATGGAAATGAAACAAATTCTCTGGAAAAGGAGCGGCTTGGTAAACTCGAGTTTATTACCGTCTATTGGAAAGGCAATTTTACCTTGTTAGAGATCTTTTCTTTCTATTTTCTTTGTTGGAAATGTTTAGTTAAGTTGAGTTATCGATTCGTTGCTTCAGGTGATTCAAGATGACACTCATCGGCGAGGTCAAGGCCTACCGCACAATGAAGCCAGTCACTCCAATAAAATCGATAGCCTTCAACCCTGAGATACTGCGATGAAAATACGTGGAACAGAAAATTGTGGCTAGGCAAATAAAGTACAATGTATTACTACGAAAGAAACTCCTCACATTCCATCCAACAGAACGAATATAAATTAGGCCTCCTCAGTATTTATTTTATGAAATACTTCCTCTCATGCAGAGGCTGTCTTGCGACAAAGTATATTTTTATATTCATTGTTTGAAGATAAATATTCTTGTGAAATTTTGATGGTAACCTAACTGTAACAGTGGTTTCTTAGAATTATCAATGAACCCCTTAAGGCTATGGCAATCTCCAGCAACGTTGTAATTAACAGAGAAATCTACTTCCAAAAAATTGACGGCAATGGGAATGGTTCCCCTCGATCCAATCATCAGACCCACTATGTCGATTTCCCCTGGCTGGTATTTATCCATGTATTAAGGAATTGTTGGTAGGTAAATATTCCTCTTCTCGAAGTTGATATCTGAAAGCTGTGACTTATGGCATTCAAAGCGAACGGTGAGGTCGATGATGTAACCTGTCTTCTTATTTTTGAAGGCAATGATGTCGATCCTTCTGTGGCTTCCGTTGTCCGCTAAGCCATGAACCTCTTCAAATACCTGGAAACCATGGTCCTTCAGCGTTGTCGCAATTAACGAGCGGATGTTTATGATGACGCGTATTCCTTAAAAGTTCACCATAAGGACAAGATCCCAGAGCATGCGCAAGAGTTATGGGTTTCCAACTGTGTGCGGTTGGCCATTTCTGTTCTGTACTTCGGCATGGACTACATGTACTGAGCACGACTTAGTAAGATGAATGTTTGTTTTGAGCATAATGCGGCCATGAGAATTTAATATTCATATAATGGAAGTATGTCAGTTCCGCGTGCAGAGGAAATTTTGGCAGAGCACTGCTTATGAAATAATCAATTAAGCAATCCGTTAAAGCAATTAACGCTGGTCTTATAGGGCTCAAAATGTTAGGCAGTAATATTTTTTTAAATGTTATTTGTTCGAGGCGTCGACCCATGTGGATCTTTTGCCCCTACTGGCACCATATTGTAGGAACCTGCGTGTAACTAGAATGGTGGTAATGTGGAATATTGTGTGTGAGGAAAGGGAGATTAAGGACGCCACAAACAGCCAGTCCCCAGGCCAGGGATATTAATCATTACAATTAAAAAACCCTGACCCGGCCGGGAATCGAATCGAACCCGGAGCCGCCGGGTGACAGGCAGTAATAGATTAGAATGCAAACTAATTTGGTTAGTGGGAAGCGTCGGCTAGCCCGGTATTCCGAAATGTATCTAGAGTAACAAATTCTAGGCGTTATTATAGGGTGCACTCCTATTGTTTATGCAAATTTCATATCAGGACAGTTGTGCGGTTGGTGTACACTTGTTACTCGCCTCACTAAGATAGCATTCTAACCTATAAATCGGGGCTCTAATGATCTACATTTAGGGCTGTCGGCCAGGCGGCAGATTACCTATCAATTGCTTACCCAGTCTCTTCTTAAATGATTTCAAAGGAATTGGAAATTTATCGAACACCTCTCTTGGTAAGTTATTCCAATCTCTAATTCCTCTTCCTGTAAGTTTATATTTCGCCCAGTGTATCCTCTTGAATTCCAACTTCGTCGTCTTATTATGATCTTTCCTTCTTTTAAAAATTTCATTCAAACGTGTTCGTTGCAGGCAAACTTTACACTGACAGGACGGAACATTCCGCTTAGTCGAACAGCTCGTCTCGTTATTCCTAGGTCTTCGCAGCTCAAATATTGCGACATTTTCGTAACACTATTCCCAGTACTACCAGAAATTTAAGACTGGTAGATAGGCTGGTATGTGCTTAAAGTGGTACACGCAGCTCACCTCCTTCGGGGTTGTGAGTGGAAATACCTGCACCAGCTCGGGTCGAGGACAAGAGCTTACTTTACTTTTACTAGTTTTTTGTCAGAAAGCATTCAGAACAAACCGTGCTACCTTCTTTTGGATCTTTTCCAGTTCTAAAATCAAGCAGTCCTGGTGAAGGTCCCATACATTGGAACCATACTGCTGCGTTTAACAGTTTCGGGATGCGAATTGCAGGGGTTCAACGTTCGCACAATTCGTTTCTAAAACGCCTGATATTTATGCATCCGGGGTAGTTTCCGCTGCAACACGGGCACGCTATGATGTGAAGATTCGTTCATAAAGTGTTCCTGGTATAAACTTAAACCTCTTAATTACTTTCATGATATTACCATTATGCCCGAGCGAGCTGGCCGAGCAGATAGGGTCACGTACCTGTGAGCATGTATTCGGCAGATGGTGGGTTCCAATTCCACCGTCGCCAGTCCTGAAAATGGTTTTCCGTGGTTTCCAATGTTCACACCGAGGCAAATGCTGACTGCTGTACTTCTTGCCTTATCAAACACAAGTACTGTCTGCTTTACATTCCCCCGATATAAGGCTATACCTTCATTAAGGCCGGGGTCGCTACCTTCCCAATCCTAGCCGTTTCCCCTTCCTTCTGTCGCCGAAAACGGCATGATGAATTTATCAGTGGATCTGTTTGGCAATGCTCTATTTTCTCATAAAATTATTTAAAATTAGATTAAAATGGAATAAGGGATAGTCTTTGAAATGAAATCATATATTTCATTAAAATAAAAGTAAAAAATAAGCATTTAAAATACACAAAGAGAGTCAATAGAGTATCTGTACTGGAGTAGATTTAAGGTGCTGTTCATACTGACCGCTGTATTTCTTCTCTTATCAAACACATACATTTTTTCCTTTCATTACTCTAGTTTTACCTTCTTCTTAGATGATCAGTTGTTTATGTAACTATAATTTAGTTAAAATAGTATGTTAAGCCATGTAATTCTACTAATTCTTCATTTCCTTAAAGTTTTAGTATTTCTTTCTTAATCCGTTTACCCTCAAGGGTTGGTTTTCCCCTCGGATTCGGCAAGGGATCCCACCTCTACCGCCTCAAGGGATCCTGGAGCGCGATACTTTGTTTCGCGGGCATACAAATGGGGAGAAGGACCAGTACCTCACCCAAGCAGCCTCACCTGCTATGCTGAACAGGGGCACTGTGCGGGGATGGGCAGATCGAAGGGGTAGACAAGGAAGAGGGGAGGAATCAGTCTTGACCTTAAGTTCGGTACCATCCCGGCGTTTGCCTCGAGAAGTGAGAAACCACGAAAAACCACTCTGAGGATGGCTGAGAAGGGAATCGAACGCTCCTATACACAGCTGAACCCCCCAGGCTAAGTTGACCCCGCTCCAACCCTCGTACCACTTTTGAAATTTCGTGGCGGAACCGGGAACCGAACCCGGGCCTCCGGGGATAGCAGCTAAATCACACTAACCGCTACAGTACACACGTGGACATGTATTTCATCCTTTATTAAGTGTTTTAGGTGTTACGTCTACTTTAAATGTGAAAATAATTCATGTACCGGAAATTCCGTCTGTTGCTTTTC
The DNA here is from genome assembly GCF_040414725.1 of Anabrus simplex. Taxonomy (NCBI): domain Eukaryota; kingdom Metazoa; phylum Arthropoda; class Insecta; order Orthoptera; family Tettigoniidae; genus Anabrus; species Anabrus simplex. The sequence goes on along the minus strand of NC_090272.1, from coordinate 48,173,026 downwards.
TTTTTAATAGGTCTTCGTATTTTTTTTAAATTTATAGCGACTAGGTTATTGTTAAAAATTAATTTATATGGACTAAGGCAACTGTAATTGGAGAATCATCTCTGTTGGTGATATGATATAAGTAAATAAATAAATACATAATGGAGATGAATGTATGGACGTAATGGAATCCTAGACCAAACACAATATCCTACACAGACGAATGGACTCGAAAACTTGGAACAGAACAAGCATTGTGACCTTAATTTACTACGCCATCCTATTACAATTCACACAATTGAATTGCTGATTACACCGAGCACATAACAAAAATAAAACACAATTCAATTACCCAGTACTGTTCCAGGAATGAACAAGACACCCTCCCTACGGACGGAGCAGTCTATTTTGACGCCCTAAAATATTCATTGCCCAAAATACCACTTCTCCGCGGCCAACTTGCATATTCACGTCCTTATATTATTAAAAGAATGAAGTGGCTGCAAATCCCTTACCATACCTGTAGGCAAGATGAATACATAAACAGCACAAAAGAAATTTCAAAACGTTAAAATTTAGCTTGTGGAAAACTTCTACCTTAGTTCGGTGCCTTGGCAGAAAGGCAGTCAGGTTCGATTACCGGTCGGGCCTTTTAATCCTTCTGGCTCGGCGGCCCCGTGTTTGTGATCGCCTTAATAAACATCTTCGGCTACGTGCATACATGTTACGTACTACCATAGATACACGCGGAAGTTAATACTGCACATCCATTCGCATAGGATTAGCGTGAGGAAGGGCATTCTGCCGTCAAACTAGGCCAAATCCGTATGAATTGGGAGAAACACACTAATCTGATCAAGCTTCAGTAAAAGGCTAAGATATTTTGCCTAGGAATTTAACTTTTGAAGTAGTGCCAGTTAATGTTTGTCTGATTAATGGCCTTTTTTATATCCACTTGAAATTCTTCTAGAGTAATGAAAAGTGTTAGGCGGTCTATAGAGCCATATGCTATTTTAAAATCTACAAAAGTAGTGAACGTTTGTCTGGTTTTGCGTATTTGTAGGATAGTTTTAAGATTAAGGATTTGATCTGTACAAGATCTTCCTTTTCGGAAACCTGCCTGGTACTCACCAATTAGATAGTCTGTTTATCAAGTCTAGTGAGCAGGGCTTTGGAAAAAAAAATGCAACTGGTATCAAGCTAATTCTTCTATAATTATTGATGTTGCTTTTATCCCCATTCTTGTGTAGTGGATGGATTATCGCACATTTCCAATCTTCAGGTATTTCTTCAGTGATCCAGATGTTTCCAAGAATCGAGTGGATATTCCGGGCTACGCTCTCGCCTCCTATCTTCAGCATTTCGACAACTGTGCCATCTTCCCCTGCGGCTTTGTTATTTTTTATATTTCTTTGACTTCTTCCAATGTTGGAGGTTCTGAATCTTGATTAGATGAGGGTGTTTCGAAGGTGAGTTGTTCTTTAGGGGATTCAAAGTTTAAAAGATCTTTGAAATACACTGCTAGAATTAAGAAATTCTTGATTATTCGTTTATAACGTCCCATTCGGGCGTTTGAAACAAATACCAGGTGCCTGATAATTTGATAATTATTCTCGGAAAGTTTAGTAGAAGTTACATGTAAAACCTTGTTCAATTTCTGCCAATCTGTAGTGATCATATTTGCGTTTCTCAGACCTGATGATTTTTGGTGTTTGTGTCTGTATTTTTGTGAATTCCAGCCAGGTTAGTTCAGTTTTATGAGAATTCCATTTCTGCCAGGCTTTAATTCCAAAGTTTATAACCTTGTCGCAGGTTTCATTCCATTATTATTATTATTATTATTATTATTATTATTATTATTATTATTATTATTATTAAAGCGAACTGACCAGATTGCATCACGCTACAACTTTATTTCTTTTTCTCTGTGTGGAGGTTCCTCTGTGTCCAATATTCCTTCATGCGTTCGCTGGCCTGCTTGCGTCGTTCTTCTGTCCAGGTTCTTCCGGTCTTCTTAGTTCTTCTTTGTCTTGAAATCCTCCAGAGTTTTTCACTGCGTTTCTATGTTTATTTCTGTCAAAGTTTTGGACCTTCCCATATCCTTCCGCGTTTTCTTAATACATGCTGTAGTGGTTTTCTTTTTCCAAAAGCAATCAAATATTTGCTTGGTTAAGTCTATTCCAGTCTATTCTGTACAAATGTCCGAGAAACACCAGCCTCTTCCTCTTCATGGTCTTCGAGATTCTCCTCCCCCTTCTGACAAACTTATTTTTCGTTCAGAAGTTTCCATTTGTCTTCCGTCTGCATAGCGCCCATAAATTTCTGAAAACTATTTTTTTCTAAGACCTCTAGCTTCTCCAATTTGTAGGTCATTCACTGTGTTTTATGTTGCCACTCCAGGATTTTCATTTATTAATTTTTTTTTTGCTAGTTGTTTTACGTCGCAGCGACACAGATAGGTCTTACGGCGACGACGGGACAGGAAAGGGCTAGGAGTGGGAAGGAAGCGGCCGTAGCCTTAATTAAGGTACAGACCCAGCATTTGCCTGGTGTGAAAATGGGCAACCACGGAAAACCATTTTCAGGGCTGCCGACAGTGGGGTTCGAACCTACTATCTCCCGAATACTGGATAATGGCCGCACTTAAGCGACTGCAGCTATTATTATTATTATTATTATTATTATTATTATTATTATTATTATTATTATTATTATTATTATTATTATTATTATTAATTTGGAGCAATAATAAGGTGGTCTACCTTACTGTTAAAATAATTTACTCTCCAAGTCTCCTAATTTTACTCTCCATCACATGTATCTGACAACAGTGTTGTGTTGCATTTCAGGATCTACCAGAAGAAAGGGAAGCAATTCTGTGAGAGAAACGTCGTCTACCGCGTAGTCAGCTATAGGAAACTACGGAATCACCATCATAATTTATCACCCCTGGGTTGCCACGCGCTGTTGGTGGGGGTTAAGGGAATGGAGGAGCGGAAAGGCTCCGGCTCAGGAACACCTCTGCGGAGGTTCGGACCTGCCTTCGGGCAGAATAACCCTTACCTTACCTTACCACAACAGCGGAGGCAAGGACGTACCCACTCTCGTGCTTTGTCTTGGCGCTGAACTTCCAGAGGGGCGTGACGGCCAGGTGACATTTTCAGTGGTTCCTGGCATTTTGAAAGCGATAAGACATATCCCTCTGATTCGAATTGCGAAGAGAAAAGGCGTATGGCTTTAAGTGCCGGGAGTGTCCGAGGACATGTTCGGCTCGCCAGGCGCAGTTCTTTCGATTTGACAGCCGTAGGCGAACTGCGCGTTGTGATGAGGATGAAATGATGAAGACGACACACCCAGCCCCCTTGCCAGCAGAATTAACCAAGTATGGTTTAAGTTTCAGACCCTGCCGGGAATTGAATTCGGGACCGGTGAAAGGCGAGCACGCTAACCATTTAGCCATGGAGCCGGACACGAATTACTTAATACGCTCGTTTCAAATTATCTAGTTAAGAATTCGTGGACCAGTGCGGGTGAGTTTACGTGGTAATGCGACTCTCAGCTTTCTGGGTAGTTCCTGGAAGGGATGAGTGAGTTAGACCGGAAAACTACCGGTCAGCCTGAAGCGCGTGACAGCCTCTGCTTCAGTTTTCCGTTTCGTCTGGGGTCTCTGCTAATTTTCTGGAAGGCGAAACTAGAACACTCGTATTCTGGGCGAACCCTAAGACAGTAGAACTTAATCACCATTTGTACAAACGCAGGCTCGCCTCGAAGAAGATATCGATCTTGAGCTGAGAGTTCAGTATGTGCAGCAGTCACGTGAGTTGATTGTGCTAGTCATCGGTCTTGTCTGAAGTCGACCCAAGTGTACAGTGGTCGTGAACTGAGATAACCAACGGACGTGCAATCGGACCTAACTACATGGAATTGCCGTGCGAACCGACTGTGGTATGCGTGCAGCGATGTGAAAGTGAAAGCCGAATCCCGTCAGTCAATATTACGCACGATTGCCCGTTCCACGTAAAGACTGCCAGACAACGACCCGCTGTAAGGAGAAAATACTTTTGTAAATAGTCAATAACTAGCTACCGGGCGAGTTGGCCGTGCGCGTAGAGGCGCGCGGCTGTGAGCTTGCATCTGGGAGATAGTAGGTTCGAATCCCACTATTGGCAGCCCTGAAAATGGTTTTCCGTGGTTTCCCATTTTCACACCAGGCAAATGCTGGGGCTGTACCTTAATTAAGGCCACGGCCGCTTCCTTCCAACTCCTAGGCCTTTCCTATCCCATCGTCGCCATAAGACCTATCTGTGTCGGCGCGACGTAAAGCCCCTAGCAAAAAAAAAACTATCTACTATCTCCCGAATACTGGATAGTGGCCGCACTTAAGCGACTGCAGCTATCGAGCTCGGTGACAAAATGTTTGACGGAAGTGACGTCGCAGTCATTACCGTAAACCTCGGTCGCCAAAGATATTGCGCCTGTGGATTTGTATAAATAGTGTCTGTTGTGTATTGTCAGAGACGTCACATTAGTCGTTACCGTAGGCCTTGATCGCCAAAGATGCTGCGGCTACAAGTTACGTTACTTTGACGTAGAGTTGCAGTTCTCCTTCCTGTACCATTGAGATCCATTTATGTATTTATTCATTTATTGAAAGACGTATTCATGATCATTATATTTTCGCAAAACGAAAGGTTATTCCTTTTTTTCCTTACTGGTTTAACTTCACACCAACAGACACAGTTTCTTTGATTTCCTCTTTTCTTCTTTTTGCGACGAAGGACAGGAAAGGCCTAGGATTGCGAAAGAAGCGATTTAGTCAGGATAAAGTTAAATCTCCTGCATTTACGTGGTATGAAAATCAGGAAACCACGGAAAGCCATCTTCATTACTGCCGACAATAGGATTCGAACATACCACCCCACGAATGCGAGCTAACAGCTACAAGACCCGAACTATGCAACAACTCACTCAGTCCATTTTTCCGCTGTTTAGCGTTAAGAGAGGGTGGTTTCGTATTTTTAATTCATCTTAAAACATTTACCACCACCACCACCAGCACTCTCCTCTTCTCTAAGCACATAATAACACACCAGTCACATTTGACGGAACAAAATATAATCCCCGAGATATAATGAAAAACTGAAAAGGGATAAAGAGGGGTGTTGACATGCTGAGAGCATTTCCAACACCAAAAAAGAGCGTGGAGATGAGATAATGTGATAAAGCTTTCAGACGATTAGCTCGAGGTCCAATTGAAGCAGCAAACAAAGTAGCCACCCCGATAACTAGATTGACTTCAACTGAGTTGGCGAGCAGTCTGCCCCGCAGCGACCACAGTGGCACCAAGAGAAGTCGTTACTATGAGCTATGAGGGTTGTTAAAAGGCACTTGCCGACAAAGTGAGAACGCCAGTCAGGTAACCAGCTGGACAAAAACACACCGACTGTGAGGTTGTAAATTGTCTGCTAACACCACGGTCAAAAGTGGGAGATAATTCGAAGTGATGGTAGCAAAAGAAAAGCCATCTCCGTACAGACAACAGAGACCCTTCGGAGAAGCGGAAATTTAAAGGCGTCCACTGTCCTAACAAGGAGAGTCCACAGCTATGGGGTCATCGATATCGTTCAAACTGTGGGAGAGCCTGATCTACCTGAAAAATAAACATGTGCATGTCCCGGAGTTCCGGGTCCCACGCGGCGTTTCGGGATCAAGTAGTGTTCGTTCTTCATTTGTGTATTTTCTTTTCGATTTCTCCAGAAGCGCGACGTTCTTATTTTAAGGGGGGACGGACCCCTTTGACCGACAAAAAATGCGATTTTTCAATTTTTAAAATTTAAAATTGAATATTTCTCTTTTAACAGTGCCATTTTTATAGATATCTCCAATGCTTTAAGAGTTGTGTTAAAAACGTGAAGCCCTGTCAACCAAACAAGCCCTTCATCGGTAAGTTTGTTGCTCGTTTCCCGGAACTTTTGTTTTCCAGAACTGTTTCCATGATAATTCTGAAAGGTTTTAATACATTAAGATGAAATTTTGCATGCAAGTATATTTCATAGAGAGGAAGAAGTTATACTATAATTATTGAGCTGGCTTCATTAGATAAGTTTTAAAAAAATGTCAAACGAAAATAAATTAAAAATTGACTACTTGAAGTCCACCTCCGTGGTGTAGTGGTTAGTGTGATTAGCTACCCCCCCCCCCCCCGGAGGCCCGGGTTCGATTCCCGGCTCTGCCACGAAATTTGAAAAGTGGTACGAGGGCTGAAACGGGGTCCACTCAGTCTCGGGAGGTCAACTGAGTAGAGGTGGGTTCGATTCCACCTCAGCCATCCTGGAAGTGGTTTTCGGTGGTTTCCCACTTCTCCTCCAGGCAAATGTCGGGATGGTACCTAACTTAAGGCCACGACCGCGTCCTTCCCTCTCCCTTGTCTATCCCTTCCAATTTTCTCATCCCCCCGCAAGGCCCCTGTTCAGCATAGCAGGTGAGACCGCCTGGGCGAGGTACTAGTCATCCTCCCCAGTTGTATCCCCCGACCCAATGTCTCACGCTCCAGGACACTGCCTTTGAGGCAGTATAGGTGGGATCCCTCGCTGAGACCGAGGGAAAAATCAACCCTGGAGGGTAAACAGATTAAGAAAGAAAAACTACTTGAAAATAACTTTATGAAAAAAATGTTTATACTTGATTGACTTTACTGTTTCCAGTGTATATTGTAGCTATAACATTACTAATCATAATAAAAAAGAATCATAAAAATATTCGTATGTCTGGAAATTATCATGGAAAAGGCAAAATAGTGGCCATGATGCGCCGACATTTTGAATAATTAATTATATATGTTTTTTCACGAGAGTTTAATCCTGATGTAAACATGGTATGTCCACGCCTCCGCCAAAGAAAGAGTTGTGATTCGCTGAGCGTGTAGTACGGATCTACACCCCTTCAACGTCTCGTGTTCGGACGTACAGGGCTATGCATCATATACGACAATAGTGCGAAGATCTGAACTTCTGAATAAACGACTAAACCTGGATTCTGTTCACTTAGTTTATTGAACACATTCACGATGCACTGCCTATGGTCGCTTCTGAGCGGGTTTCCTCTTTTGTGCTCCACTTGTTTCACTATGAATACTAACACTGACTGCTGCTGCAAGATGCAACACCTTATCTCCACGCTGTACAGCTTGAGACTTTCCTTCACTACGAGAAGACTCTCTGTGTTACACCACAACTTGTGCCTTCATTTCTCGTTATTTAATCACTATTTTATTAAAACAAAACCATACATATAACGGTAGATATGACAACCATATTTTAATTTGATTACGTACTCTGCTAAACTCTCGAAATGTTATAAACTAAAATAAAATAATGCGACGTACTAACTTTTCTTCGAGCTCACATACAGTCGAGTGAGTGCGACGGTTGTTGCTCCAATCAACTACGTCCATGTCCACGTGCATATTCAAAGTGTTCCGCCTATTTGTATACATCAGGATTACATTCTCGTGAAAAGCGGTATATATAATAGTGTAGGTTTATATGATTTCTAAATATAAATGCATTTTATTACGCAATACTGTGTTTGTCACACTAAGTTTCCTTTTAGCATTCCTTTCCATTGCCGCGGAAAAACCCGTTTAATAGTCCCATTTTTCTATGTTGAAAGGTCTAGGTCCCCCTTAAGTTTCCACCTTCCTGACGGGGAATCGAAACCACGTCCTTCCTGGTAAACTAAGCACGCCTTTACCGCCTCATTTAGACAGCTGCTCCACCTACAAGTTAGTTGTAATTAATTACGTCTGGTAAACACCGAATATTCCACCAGATCTCGCTTACAGGCTCACATCGTACGATATGGAATCCCGAACGGACTTTCCCCCGCCTTTGAAATATCTCACAACCTACGCTGGATCTGAACCCGTGATCTTGGAATCAGAAGGTCGATATTTTATCACCGATTCACAGAACGAGCTATGAATTTTAATGATCTCCAAAATTTCAAATATAATCCTTGTGAAAACAAGAGTCCAATGGTGTAACTTGCCGACATTGCACCACTCAATGTCTTTGGCTTAAACAGTTTGCCGTAGCTAGAGTAACACTAAATCGGTTAAAATGCGCAACAAAATGATATGAGTTTCACGGAGAATATTCTGTAAATCACACATGTTACCCAATGTTATGGTAATTTAAGAACTAACACCGCTGCGCATTCACAGATGCTGTTTTCTTCTTCCTGTCTTTCTTCTCTTTTTAAAAATCTCCAATTCAAATGTTGGTAGGAGCTAAAATTCTCAGATTCAAAATATTACAAGCCAGAAGGCTGCTACGAGACGGCAATGACAGCACTAACCAAAATAGTGAGTACTTGAAATAATAAAGCGACAAGTAAACATAAAGAATTATTGTATTGTTGTTAATGGCCTGCGCCATTCTCTTACAGAAATACAGTTGTATAAACAGTAGAAACACAGGAAGTAACAAAAACTTTGTTGCAAAAAATTAAGGGATGGTTTCGTTATACAGAGTGGTCGGGAAAAAGCTGAACCGGATTTATGAGCGTTAGAGGGTTGGTCACACTGATAAATAATTTGCAAAAAAATAATTTGTTTTCTCATGCCGTTATTATTTTACTTTATCAGCGGTGTTGCTGAATCTGCATGTGGATCCTAAACAGTTCCGCCACCAGGTAATATATTATCGGCACACTTTATCTTGGTGCGTTTGTGTACGGGGGTGAGGAGTAAGGAAGGACCTGTCTCCGTTCCGATAGTGCTGCCAAATGAATGAAAATGAAATATGAATTGAATCGAGAATATGATCGATCGATATGATGTTTCTAAACCGTTATTATCTTAAGCCAACAACTATGTCACATACACATTATATAACATTTCTCGATGCGAATCTTGTTCCTAGCAGGAATTCTATAGTTTGGCTTTGCTGTGTAAACAACAACAGTACTAGTACGTAAAGTGTACGCCAGATGTCGTAAAACAATGCTTAAGCGATTCATAGTTTGTGTTTCAAAGGTTGCCAGTACGAATCTCGAAGATTACCGAGGTCGACGGATTCAGCACTAGGGTGCAAATGCACCAAGATAAAGAGTGCCGATAATACACACCACTGAAGAGGCGAAGAAGGGAAATGAGGAGTACTGTAGTTTCCCGTTGCTTTCTTAATATGTACACGTGTTGGAAACATATCTTCATTATTCTTTCTGCGGCAATGAAATCTAACGGGGATATGGTAACAGAAGAAACCTCAATTAACAAAAATGAGTCAGTGTACTGTTGATTTTTTTTTTTTTGCTAGTTGCTTTACGTCGCGCCGACACAGATAGGTCTTATGGCGACGATGGGACGGGAAAGAGCTAGGAGTGGGAAGGTAGCGGCCGTGGCCTTAATTAAGGTACAGCCCCAGCATTTGCCTGGTGTGAAAATGGGAAACCACGGAAAACCATTTTCAGAGCTGCCGACAGTGGGGTTCGAACCTACTATCTCCCGAATACTGGCCGCACTTAAGCGACTGCAGCTATCAAGCTCGGTGTACTGTTGATTAGTTGACATTGTAGGTCATCATCCCCATATACTTGAGCGTATCGAAACTTGTCTGCCTTTGTTATTGTAGCGGCGTTGTTGTTGTTTGAGTCATCAGTCTATAGACTGGTTTGATGCAGCTCTCCATGCCACCCTATCCTGTGCTAACCTTTTCATTTCTACGTAACTATTGCATCCTACATCTGCTCTAATCTGCTTGTCATATTCATACCTTGGTCTACCCCTACCGTTCTTACCACCTACACTTCCTTCAAAAACAAACTGAACAAGTCCTGGCTGTCTTAAGATGTGTCCTATCATTCTATCTCCTCTTCTCGTCAAATTTAGCCAAAACGATCTCCTCTCACCAATTCGATTCAGTATCTCTTCATTCGTGATTCGATCTATCCATCTCACCTTCAGCATTCTTCTGTAACACCACATTTCAAAAGCTTCTATTCTCTTTCTTTCTGTGCGGCTGTGCACTAAAAATGTGATTAATACAGTTAGAATCATTTAGAGCAACAACAGCAATAACGAGCACATTTCACGCAAGTTTGTTCAAACAATTTCCAATGCGAGAGTAGATCTACAAGTCAACCAGTGTTGTGCAAACGAATCACTGCCGGCGTTAATCTTTCAAGATATCGTAAGAGTGAACGACATGAGTGATTCACTGGAAATATATACAGACGAACCTCCACTCCTAGAATTATTAGTACCTCGAAGTAACTTAAATTTCCCGACCGTTTGTCCTATTCTTCAAGTGTATTTATGTTTCTTACTCGAAATTCGGTTACACGAATTTCTCGATTTCTCGAAGCAAAAAAATACTCTGTAACTCTAATTTTGTGCAACATTAACTGTACAATACGACATTTGTGGTTTGTGAGGAGCAGTTAACAAGTAAAGGAAGGGTTACAGCGATGCTAGGAGCTAATATGACGAGAACCGAAAACCTAACACTTCTAATGATCGGAAAATCAGCGAAGCCTCGCTGTTTCTCGGGTGTGAATTAATTACCTGTCACGTAGGAAAGCAATCCTCGAAGTCGCGGATGCCAAGCTCCATTTACGAATCTCGGCTGCGTGGTATTGACGAGAGGATTCAGCGTGAAGGGAGGAAAGGTCAGTAACAAACAGAAGAGACTAACGGATTTTTTTTCCAAAGGTGTTAACCGAGGTATGTTTCTTGTTTCACTACTGTATCTACTGTATCCTGTCTTCTAAACAGTTACTATAATAAGGGTTTAAAGTCATGCCGTAAAATAGAGTTTGTCTATATATTTTTAAATACTGTTAAAACTAGTGTACCGAGCTCGATAGCTGCAGTCGCTTAAGTGCGGCCAGTATCCAGTATTCGGGAGACAGTAGGTTCGAACCCCACTGTCGGCAGTCCTGAAGATGGTTTTCCGTGGTTTCCCATTTTCACACCTTAATTTTTTTTGCTATGGGCTTTACGTCGCACCGACACAGATAGGTCTTATGGCGACGATGGGATAGGAAAGGCCTAGGAGTTGGAAGGAAGCGGCCGTGGCCTTAATTAAGGTACAGCCCCAGCATTTGCCTGGTGTGAAAATGGGAAATTACGGAAAACCATTTTCAGGGCTGCCGATAGTGGGATTCGAACCTACTATCTCCCGGATGCAAGCTTCACAGCCGCGCGCCTCTACGCGCACGGCCAACTCGCCCGGTGTGTGTACCTTAATTAAGGCCACGGCCGCTTCCTTCCCATCCCTAGGCCTTTCCTGTCCCATTCGCCGCCATAAGACCTATCTGTGTCGGCGCGACGTAAAAAAAAAACTAATGTACTCAGTATAAGTCCGTAGGTACATACGACTCAATTATGTGCTTTACAAACTCGAAAACGGTATTCTCTATACCTCGAAATTTCTATAATTCGAGATGATTCGAGATATCGACGTTCCACTGTAATTCATAACTTTATACGTCATCGGAGGCGTGTCATTCAAATACAACCAAGGTTCAATCGTTATCTTATTAAGTGTTCTTGTCATGCCTGGTTTATGCGAAGTTCAATACATGCTACATCTTCCTCTGTATTTTGAGCGTTCAATCAGTTAGAAATCGTGCCGGCCCCCGTGCTGTAGGGGTACCGTACCGGCTTCTTACCCGCAGGCCCCGGGTTCGATTCCCGGCCAGGTCAGGGAATTTTACATTGACCTGAGGGCTGGTTCGAGGTCCACTCAGCCTACGCGATTAGAACTGAGGAGCACCCAGCTCGATAGCTGCAGTCGCTTAAGTGCGGCCAGTATCCAGTATTCGGGAGATAGTGTGTTCGAACCCCACTGTCGGCAGCCCTGAAGATGGTTTTCCGTGGTTTTCCATATTCACACCAGGCAAATGCTGGGGGCTGCACCTTAATTAAGGTCACGGCCGCTTCCTTCCCACTCCTAGCCCTTTCCTGTCCCATCGTCGCCGTAAAACCTACTGTGTCGGTGCGACGTAAAACAACTAGCAAAAAAAAAAAAAAGAATTGAGGAGCTATCTGACGGTGAGATAGCGGCCCCGGTCTAGAGAGCCAAGAATAACGGCCGAGAGGATTCGTTGTGCTGACCACACGACACCTCGTAATCTGCAGGCCTTCGGGCTGAGCAGCGGTCGCTTGGAAGGCCAAGGCACTTCAAGGGCTGTAGTGCCATGGGGTTTGGTTTGGTTAGAAATCGTGAACACTTTACATTCATTAACCTTCTTCTTCTACCGCTTTTCCCACACCTGTGAGGTCGCGGGTGCGACATGTGGGTATGGTCCTGTTTTACAGCCGGATGCCCTTGCTGACGCCAACCGAATATGAAGGGATGTAATCACTAGTGCGTGTTTCTGCGATGCTTAGAACTGGGGCGTGCTATCGTGAATATGAAGAGGAGAATGTTGGTAGAAACAGCCAGTCCCCGAGCCAGAAGAACTAATCAGACTCGAGTAAAATACCCGATCCGGTTGGGAAACAAACCCGCCTGGGTACCCATCCCCTCTTAACCTTAATCAAGAGGAAGCGGGAGGGGTGGGGTGAAAAGGTAGACGCCCTATTCTTCGATAAATGAAGATACAAAAAGAAATGGCAAGGGCCACGAAGGGCATGAAAATTAAAAACTCCCTAGGCCTCCCAAACCTAATAGTGTCGGGGTCAAAAGAGAACGACAGCCGACCAAGAGAGGTCAGATAGGGACAAAAGTGAGGAGTGTGTCACAGGTAAGTGGAAGAAATGCCAGCCTCAGCTAGAGAGTCCCCAGTCCACGTTACAAGATGCGAACATCTGGAGGTCCCTCTTTCAGTCAGCCCTTACGACAGGTAGTGGATTCCATTCTCCACCCCACCCACAGGGGATGATTAAGATCTCTGATATCTTATACACACTAATAGTCAATGAATATTCAAGAGCGAATGATTCCCACAATATTGTAGGCAACACGCAACAACAAGACGTGACGAAGACGCAAGGTGGAGTGATATTCTGTCTTTATAGGTGTTCTAAGTTTCTTGACA